>NW_022720078.1:0-1082 GCF_011630105.1 Anneissia japonica | reverse complement strand
CACCACAGTTGGGGCCGAGTTAAGAACATTTATGATTATGATGCCCGGAATGGCACTCAGGCCTACAAATTTGAATAAATTATTGTTTATCTCCAGTTGTAAAAACAATTTTGAAAACTTTAGCGGGACCTGGGCCGGCTGCCTCCCCCTCTTTAATCTGTCACTGGATACAATATTATATAGGACTATATCCTAACTGTTTCCTGATCCTACAGTCCAGTGGCGGCTATGATTTCCTAGACGGCAGGGCAACGCCCCCTGGGTCGTAGCTGGGCAGGGTTTGCGAGGGGGTATTCTTCCTGCCCAATGAGAACATGTTTAAAATGATAAGCTACTTGACGCTCATATAGGGCATCTTGACCTAAGGATGGTGTTTTTTGTGTTTTTTGTGTTTATCTCATGGGCGTCCACACATTAATTTATAAAGACCTATCAAATTTAGGCCAACATTTGAAATAAACGTTTTAAAATATGTTTTGTTTTTAATCCCCCGACGAATCCCTTCTAACTTCACTGACAGGGTGGAGACAAAGCCTCACCGACTGGAGAGGGTGGGGAGGGGCTTTAGATATTCTAGCCCCCACAGACTCATAGCACCGCCACTGCTACAGTCAAGTCAGAGGATTGTATGTATCAACAAAACTATCTTGGGTCAGGGTGCTAGATTGAGAATCCTAATGGTAGGAGAAATATGGGGCCCCTAAAAGTTGAGCGTCATGTAAACAGGCACACGAGAGCGCATAAGCTTTGCGCCAATGGTCCAAAATCAGCATAATTGCTAGATGATCAAATCCAAAATTCTCTAAAACCAATGACAAAAACTGCAAGTGGCAATCACCGTTGATGGTTCGTGTATGATTCTTTTTTTTTTTTTTGTAACAAGTTAACGGCGCTTTCATTATGACCCTGTTGCCGTCATCCTAAACTTTTGATTTGTTAAAAATGAATGGCATGACGGCGCTTTAATTATGATTACGTCGCTTTAATTTTGATTACGGCGTTTTTATTATGATTACGGCGCTTTCATTGACTACGGCGCTTTTATTACGATCACGGCGCTTTTTTTTGTAAATTCAACAGAA
>NW_022720077.1:246-1332 GCF_011630105.1 Anneissia japonica | reverse complement strand
GCGACGGCCTCTTCTTCCAGTCGACCGCCAGCATTCGATCGAGGAGCGAAAGTAGCTCCGCGTCGTCGATTAACTGCAAGTACGGTCGACGGCCGCGTTCTACTTCTTCTCCGGTGATCATTTCGAACACCATGATTCCGAGCAACCAGATCATCGCCGGAACGGCATACATGAATCGATGTTTCAGCATCTCCGGAGGAAGGTAATGATCGGTGGTTCCAAAAGCGCTGGTGATCGGTTTGTCGTCGACGAATTTGGCAAAACCGAAGTCCACCAGCTTGATCCTGTCCGTGTCCAGATCGACGATCACGTTCTCCATCTTCAGGTCTCCGTGAACTACGTTTCGTTTCAAGCAACCAACGCAGGCGTCCACGATTTGCCGAAAGAAGCATCTGCATCTCTCCTTCGGGATACTGCCGACTTTCTTCAGAACTTGAAATAGGTCGGAGCTCCGAAGCGGCCGTTCCATCACGAGTAAATGACAATCTTTGACCTGGTGAACGTCCACAAATCCGATGCAACCCTCGATCCCCGAGACCACACGTAGGAAGTACGCCTCCGCCAATATCGTTTCGCCCGATTCGTTCGTCATGTAGGACGCCGAGGAGTTTCTCACTACCTTCACGGCGACCGGCAGTCCGTCGGCTCTTCTGATCGCCGAGTAAACGCTTCCGAAAGCACCGTCCATTAAGTGGCCCGAGAAGTCGTACAGGTCCATAGTTGTTGTCTTATTCGTTTGCCCCCAATAGATGTTAGGTAGAAAAGAAAAAAAATGCGAAACTAATAACAATTTTGTTTTTGTTTCCTTTTTTATTGGTTTTTCAAAACACATTCTCTCCGTGCTGCGCCAGCAGCTTGTCGCACGCGGCGAGCAGTTCGACGTCGACCGAGTGAGGAGGGATCGACCGATCGAAAATGCCGTTCGTCGGACGAGCAGCACACACACCGCGATCTTCTTCGTCGTTGCCTCCCCCGGCACCGTCCACCTCCACGTCGTCGTGTCCTCTCCGCAGCAGCTGCTGGAGCTGCCTGATGATGGACCTGATCTTCGGTTCGTTGGACGCCTTGCTTCGGGATGCCATAAGC
>NW_022720077.1:0-195 GCF_011630105.1 Anneissia japonica | reverse complement strand
GATTCGCACTGAGCCTTCAGCAGGGAGTTCATATCCGAGAGGCTCTTGTACTGCTTGCACAACCTCACGGTGTCCGGAAGCATGTTCTTCAGAACTTGGTAGTCGTTCTTCGCTTTGTCCAACTGCTCCATGAGGAGCGCTCTCTCCCTTCTCCCGACGTTTTCGTCGTTCTTCAGAGACTGACAATCGTTTCTA
>NW_022720076.1:0-664 GCF_011630105.1 Anneissia japonica | reverse complement strand
TCATTTAATCATTCATTCATTCACTCACCCACTCACTCAATCAATTATTCATTCATTCCTCCATTAATTTATTCATGCATTAATTCATTTATTTACTCACTCACTCACTCACTAATTCATTCATTCATTCATGTTTTCATTCATTCATTCATTCATTTATTCATTCATTTTCTTTTATTCATTTGATTTTATTCATTCATTCATTTTCAATCATTCATTTTTATTCATTTATTTATTCATATTATTAATTATGATCATAATATAAATGTGTATTTTTTGATTGGAACTAAAAATAATATTTTTTTTGGAACAGTGGCGGATTTAAAAGGGCCCAGCTGGTCTGGTCCCCACCTAAAGTTTAAAAAAAAAAATGGAGAAAAAAGGGAAATTATACAAGCATAATAGGATACAATTATAATAATAATAATAATAATAATAATAATAATAATAATAATAATAATTAATAAGAATAGTAATATTCCATCCATTCTTTCATCCATTTACTCACTCATTCTCTCACTCATTTACTCTCACTAGTTTTTTCACTCATTCCTTCTTTCTTTAATTCATTCATTTATTCACCCACTCAATCACATATCCATTCATCTATTAATTTATTCATGCATTCTTTCATTCATTCATTCATTTATTCATTCGATTTTAT
>NW_022720075.1:0-1004 GCF_011630105.1 Anneissia japonica | reverse complement strand
ATAAAATAATAAAATTCAATCAAAGTTAAACAAAAAATTTAAAGGCATACAATCGTAACTACAAAAGTTGTGTTCTCATATAACATATACCAACAAATGTGCCCTACCTTCCTCTTCAGTATAATGCAAATGTTGACAAAGTGTTGTTGTCTTCCAATGCTCGAAGATACAAAATTTCAAAAAACTTCAAAATTCATGCAACAGAAATTACGTCGTCTTCTGTTTTCCACAAACCGTTTTTCAACATGCGCCTGTCTGTTGGCTTCAGCAGTGTTGATTCACAAAAAGAAATTAAATAGCAAAGAAACTGTTGTCAAACTAAGTCCTTTAGTTGTCCAACTCTCGAAGATATAAATTAAAAAATTTCAGCTCTCCTCTTCTGGTTATCACAATCTTTCAACATGCGCCTGTCTGTCGGCTTCAGCAGTGTTGATTTGCAAAGGCAATTAAAAAGTAAGAAACATTGCTCAAAATTCCATAGCCAGTACTTCGGCTATTCATTGGTAACTTTTTACCGCTGCCACCATGTGGTATAGTTGAACCTGATTCTCAAGTCCCTCTGTACACTATACACAAATATAAAGCACAAGTTCTGGTTTCTCGGTGTTCAATCTATACTTTTATTCAGATTTCACGCAATCTAACAAGCGGAACAGATATGTACAAGCTGTTTCTATAAAGCAATGACAATTCTAACTCATCAAGGAGGGAATCTTAATTATTATACTGGGTTTTAGTCCCTCCCCTTATTCTACACTTAATTACTAAATACTTAATCTAATTGGTAGAATCTTAACTTAGTCATCCCTCATTTCGTAATGTGGTATTTCCAAAGAAGGTACCATCCATCACTAAAAGATGACAAGTTAGATCCCAGTCCTACCCACAGTTTCAAAACAGTGGTCTCCTGGTAGTTCTGTGTTTGGTACCACCTTAAAGGTCATTAACCAGGAGGACATTATCACAACCACCAAGACACACCCTGGTATGTGTAGACAGAGATT
>NW_022720074.1:817-1660 GCF_011630105.1 Anneissia japonica | reverse complement strand
TTGTGCAAACTCTCTGAAAAGATCCTCCCATACTTCGATAAGACGTCCCGGTTTGAGTCTGTTTTTAAGTCTCTTGTGGGTTTCCTGCTGGTGTGGAAAGAATGTCTCTGTTCTGTGTCAAAACATTAAAAACCTCATCAGAAAATGGAGTTATTTTCTTTAGAAACCCGGCAAACACATGTCTACGTTCTTATAACGTTCTTGGCGAATGTTGTGGTTAGGTATGTCACAAAATAACGTTTACACAACGTTGTAGGAACGTGCAAACGTTGTGAAATTATGTTCAGTATATATTTATGGTTCTACAAAATAAAGTTTTAATCACAAAACTGTAATTATTGTCACGTTATCATAATGTATTATTGTTTGCTGGGAAGGTCGTTACTACTAGCGTAGTAGCTCACCTCTCCTTAAGTTGAAACAGGAAGCTTTTCAAAGTCTTGGATGTCTTTGAATAAAGTTAAAAACAATCGACGCGTAGATATAGGCCTGCTTATAGATATCTTCATTATGATATATGATATTTGGATTATTAGACTGCTCAAAATTTAATAAAGTATTCTAAACAGCAACAAAATATTAGAAGATTTGCTACTGTTAAATCACTTGCACTGTTAAAAGCACTTCAAAAATTGTCAATTTTTGAAGTGCTTTTCCCACGCTTTGCAAGAACTGGTTGAGTAGACGCGCGTACATCCCTCTTATTTGCGGTTTTCTCTAATTAAATGGTGTCTCAAATGTACGAAAACAAGGCTGATAAAAGTGCGTCTAGCTCGCAAAGTTGCAAAAAGTAGCAGCTAAATTTGGTACCATCATAAAGCTAAGGCTATACTGAAGATGGTG
>NW_022720074.1:0-766 GCF_011630105.1 Anneissia japonica | reverse complement strand
TAGATTTTTAAATATTTTTTCTGTCGTTTAAACAACGATTTATTATTGATGCAAACTTCAAATTTAAACCAAAACATATATTTGTGTTCCCCAATTTATATACAAGAAACCTGTGCATTTTGAAAATTCCGAATTTTCTGTAAGAAAAAAAAACCTGTTTTGATATAATGTAGTCAATTATAGCATTTGAAATATTTATAGAGAAATTTCCGACATTTGTTGAAAAATACTACCCTTAAAATTCGTTTAAATGTAAAATATTTTCAGGATAGATTCACCAGGGTATACCCATATTCAATCATGTGAAAAAAAGTGTAAAAGCCATAGTCACCAAAATGGACTTTTGGCACACTTTGATTTCGTCCTGGCCCACTGTGCGTCGTCGTCAAGCCGAGGACGACTGGAAAATTGATGTTTTACCGTCCACAGTGAACGAAAAGTAAACAAAACAAGAATGACTTCTCAATTTCTTTTAAAAGGTATGTATATACTTATATTTATTATTGAAATTGAGTGATTCTGTGGTTTAAAAATTAAAAACAATATTTTTCATAATTATGATTCAAATTTCCCATATTTTTACTGTTTTTTAGCCCAAGTTAAGCCTGGGCCCGCCTCGATTCGAGTGTTTAGGCCTAGGCCCTAGGCCTTAGCCTTATCTAGCATAGGCCTGCCTACGGCCTATTGCTTGTTGTGGTCAGTGGCGTCGAGAGCCAGTAAGGACCCCGGGGCAACACCTCACATCACTTGGGACCCCCACTCGGCC
>NW_022720073.1:0-1682 GCF_011630105.1 Anneissia japonica | reverse complement strand
TGGAAACGAATGATGTTATTCAGAGTGGCGCTATTTTAACATCCCTGATTTTCTGAATACAAGGTTGATTTTCATTGGGGCAGAGAAAATAATATATTAATTTATTAATTAACTTATTGATGTATTCATTGATTGATTGATGTATTCAATATTTATTCATTGATTTCTTGATTTATTTATATTTAATCATTCATGTATTCATTCATTTGTTCATTAATTCATGTATTCATTCATTGTTTTCATTTATTATACATTAGTTGTCAGTTAATTTATTCAAACGTTCATTTGTTCATTCAGGTACATATCATCATCATCATCATCATAATTCCATTTTTTTTACGCTCAAGGCCAAGAATATGTCACTTGCAAGTTTGATCATTTTGTAAGTGACAATCCCTTGCACAAGCTCATCTCCACTTGCATGTTGTCATTTTTATCATTGTCACACGGGTAAATAATTACAAATTCAATATACCATTCATATATTTATTTTGCTTTGTAACCCTCATCACCATGTAATAACGAACCATACTTATTATGTAAGCATAAATTGAACATATAGAATATTAACATATATATATAGTATATATATATATTCAGAGTTCAAAACAATATAATGTTCATTGACTTATCCATTGTCCAATATACACATCAACTTGAATTGGTAAACTGTTCCAAACTGTATTTCACAATAATAAGTGTGAGTACTGCATGTAACTTCTAACACACGATTCCCAAACAGGCTTCGAATAAGTAGTCAATCAGTTCATGCAACGCAATGTTGATAGGTTATCCACCACTATAATGAAGGTATATTCAGGAAAGCAAACATCTGTCTCTTATACACATCTAGATGTGTATAAGAGACAGGTATACACTAAAGGCCTATTTATTCCTGGCTTATCAAACTACGGTCACAGACCGTTTTCAACCAACACCAAGCCTTTACCGCACTCAATCACTACCCGAATCACAAAGAGCCAAGGTCTTTTAACTGCAAGTAGTTTACATATCAATGGTGCGAGGCACCTGTACATGCAACAATGGCATAAAATACCATAGCACATAACTTAACGTGACAATCATATATTAGGAAGCTTTTGATTTGCGTGAACACGATCCTAGAATGGATTCACTCATGCGTGACCGTCATATGTTCTGCGCAACACATATTTGGTCGAATTGTGTCCTAGAATCCACGCTATGAGGAGAACTTAACGTTCTGGCAACCGCAGGTGACTTTTAGTGGCGTCATTACGTTCTATGTCTACCGCGTCTTGCAATCAGAAGCTTCCTATATTGTCATCATCAGACATTAATATCATCAACCTCGCCATTATCATATCATCACCATTACCACCCATTCAACATCATCAGCTGTTTTTGTTTATGAAAAAATTAAGTTTGGTAGTCATGGCTACATGATTCTGGATGCATATGTTGCACTGTGCCAGGTTCTCTTTCCATGGGATGAAAACAAGCCCATCCAAATGATGATAATGAGACAGAATTTATTACACTCTGGCAAGTGAAATATGAACTGCAGATTTTTGGAAAATTATAAACTTTTAAATCATATTCACTTTTGAAATTCTTTACTTCTCATAGTGCAATTTGCACCCAAGAAACTTCAACAAGCGTTAAAATTTATGTGTGTGCATGTAGTTACACATGGATTGACC
>NW_022720072.1:0-1323 GCF_011630105.1 Anneissia japonica | reverse complement strand
AGCGAGTATGTCCCGATAGGGATTAGGTGCGTTAATAATCATGTGTAAAAATGCACATGAACATAATTATTACACGTTATCACTTGACACGTGCTGCACAGGCATCCCATCAGCTTCGGCTCTTTCTGAGCCATAATAATATATACAATACGGATATATCCGCAATTAAACTATCGTCAATATACATATAAATAAGTCAATATAAATATAATATAAATTAAGTTTACTGGCGTTCTAAAATGAATGCAGTTTTAAGATTTAATGTAATTATAATTATTAATTATCAATTAAATACTTATTTATTTAATACTTATTTTTTCATATTCTAAAAATATTAAAACACAGTTTAATTTAACACACACTATACCACGTATCGTCAGTTAAAAAAGGAAGTAAAGAAATGACATTTATGTATGTACATTTAAATAAATACTCTGCATATAAATATAATCTGTATAATCAAGGTTTCGGTTTCAGCTATACTCATACATATCTCTCATTAATGAATTAATTCAATGGTGGACGAACGTGGAGACGATCGTTTACATTGGTGGTAGGCCACCTGGACCCGGGTTGGTCGACGGTCTCACAGTTCTTTGGCAAATACAGGCAACAGGAAAGATTTCATCGTACTGTTCAAATTGGAACACACTTCCCTCACAGCCAACTTTCCTCATGGCTTTCATTGTGTACATGACTTCTTTACATCCCAACGTCGACGTCTGCGTGTTGTCGAAGGGGTCGATGCAGGTGGTACAGGTGGGTCGGCACCTTGCTTTCATGATTTTGGCTGGAATACGATCAGCTTGATAGTCTTCATAAAAGTCAAACGGACAAAGACCAGACTCAGATAAACTATAGTCGGCTGTAGGGAAAATAAAGACATGTTAAAAAGGTTTATCGTTGGAAAATCCGGATCAAGAGAATGTACAACTCTTTCCCATCTACGACAGTAAAAATAATGATATACCTCATTAGTCTTTTTCATGTTATACTTAGGCCATCAATTTTGGTTGAAATAGACAAGTAAAACCAGATGTAATGTGTAAGAATCATTCCTAATCCTTTGCGTTGACGAAAAAAAAAACTATACCTTACTACAAGTAGGCTAAACTTACTTGGCACCTTGTTGTATGGACATTCTTTGTGTGGGATCTCGCTCTCCGTATTGTAGTTAGTTTGTGAAAGTAGACTCGTATCAAACGCATGGACGGGAACAGTCGTTGTCGCAGGATAATACAGTTGTGGATAAGTTAACGACGATGTGTTGGAGCACCTGCTGAAAGGCCCGTCTTGTTGGCCAGACGACGTCGATGAGCGTCT
>NW_022720071.1:0-534 GCF_011630105.1 Anneissia japonica | reverse complement strand
ATTAAAACATCAAACAACGAAAATTAGGAGAACTACATGAAGCTAACGAAAACACGTCTGAAAATCTCAGGAACGGCTAAGTTTTTCATCAAACAGCGCTTCAGTTGTACAACATAATCATTATTTTCCTCCAGAGCCTGGCAAATATAGAAAAACTTTCTTTTTTTATATTTAAATTTTAAAGTTGCTGAGTCAGTTCATTACTGGAGATACCTTGACCTAGATAGACTCTATGTATTCATTTTATTCCGAATACACCTAAACAATTGTGAAGGTTATACGGCGAAATTCCAAGTTAAGTGGTTATACGAAAAATTCAGATTTAATCATATTTCCAATCAGTTGAATACAAGAGATAACAAAACCCTATTTTACAGCAACAATGATTTAGGAATTTCGACTGTTATTTTAAATAAAGTTTAAAAGTGTCCTTTTTTCATTAAATCATGCATCCAGCATTACACTGTCTATTCAAAGCAATCTGAACTTTCTCAGATCATCTCTCTAACTTATTATTATTATTTTTTTTTTACA
>NW_022720070.1:342-527 GCF_011630105.1 Anneissia japonica | reverse complement strand
GGCGTGACCGCCGAGATGGCCAGCAGGCAGAACGAAGGTTACGTCACCAGTCTCTCGACCTTTCCTTGGTGCTGGCTTCCGTCGACCCGAGGGACGCCGACGGTGCCAACCGCCGTCCGCCGACCGGCGCCAAGAAGGGCACGACGTACTTCGAGAACGTCGTCGTCGTGAACGGGAGAAACGTC
>NW_022720070.1:0-326 GCF_011630105.1 Anneissia japonica | reverse complement strand
CGTCGAGTGGAATCGTTCGTCCGATTGCTTTTCTCGATTCCTGACGTGCGCCAGGATCCTGCTGTGCTGCCACCCGAGATCCGACTTCGTGAGAAGTCCGTTTTACAGTTCGACGCCGATTGTCGACGTCTTCGCAGAATTGCTCTTCGATCAGGAGGGCCGGTCCTTCGCCGAAGACTCCGCGGACGATAGCGAAGATCGGCAGTCGTCCTCGCAACCGCCGCCTCCACATCGGCCGAGATCATTTCCGTGCAAACTGCTCAAACCGTTTCGGGAGAGCTCCCGAAGTTTCGTCAACGAATTCTACGACGATTGCGACGAGATCG
>NW_022720069.1:0-886 GCF_011630105.1 Anneissia japonica | reverse complement strand
TAAATTAAGTGGTAATGACAATAATGGCAGCACATGCATGTAGGCCTAAGTGCCGTTTGCTCTGTAGGAAAGACCTATCTTCGTTAAATAGCAGCCTACCAGCTAAGAAGCTGACGACGAACGAAAAAAACATTTATCAACTCCCTGCACACATATCACATGGGAACACAAATGGACGCCAGTATTCGCCAAACATCATTCAACTATAGAGAAAATAGAACATTTATTTTCTCTATTATTAAACGTAGGCATCAATATATACAGCAACTAGGCCTATGCAACTACTGTACAATTAATATTGGGTACCTCGTGTGTGTGGATGTGATCAGTTCAACAGAGTACGCAACATCACGTGACAAATGTCACTGACTGTGTGGCCGGTGTTGATCTATACATGGAGGAAAAAACTTTCCTCCTTGGTCTACAGAAATTCCCTTTGAGCGCCGCTCTGACAGAAGTGGGTCAGTTGAGATGCTAACAATAGGACGTTCGATGGAGTGCCTGGATGCCAGTTTAAAGTATGGCCTAGTCTGCCTGCCGGGCGGAGACTTCTGTACAGTTTTTTCTTGCATAAATCTTGTTTTGTATTTTATATATTTTTATTGGTTAGGCCTACTGTTATTTTATGTGTGGAAGCTGTTTATTGGCTTATGTTAAATAAAAATAATATTGAGTGTTAAAGGCCTATGTTAATGTCAAAATATAAATAAAACATACAAGTGAATGTTTGTGTAGGGCCTACCGTTGTATTTCATTAATAGGCCTAATTAAGTGCTAATTCTTAACTGACCCAAACAAACATGTAGTGTACAGAAAACAGAATTCAATTCTTATATTCGGACATTTATTTATCCATCGACAAAAAATACAAATATATGCTGTATAC
>NW_022720068.1:0-614 GCF_011630105.1 Anneissia japonica | reverse complement strand
GGGAGGGAAAGAGAAAGAAGGGGAAAGAAAGAGAAAGGAAAAGAGAAGAGAAAAATAAAGACAAAAATAAAAAGGAAGATATAATGAACAGATATCACAATACCCCTGCCTGCTACCCATTCTCCACTTCAAAAAGTGTCCATAGCAGGGGCGGATCCAGAAATGTCCAAAAGGGGGGCCTGAAAGGGGGCCGAAATTTGGGCCGATTGAGACAACACTGTCGTAGGGGGTCCGGGGCATGCCCCCGTGAAATTTGTGTGTTCTAGACGCCCTAACATAACATTTGAGGCATTCTGGGCTATAATTTTTTTCTTTTTCTCTCTTTTTTTTTCTTATTTTTTTCTTTTTTTACCTCCCAAAAAGGGGGGCCGGGGCCGGGCCGCCCCCCCCCCCTAAATCCGCCCCTGCATAGCGCATTTGATCTAAGCCGCCAGGTATTCTCCGCAGTGGCGTAATAACCGGGGGAGAAGGGGAAAATATCCAGCTGTGGAAAGTCTTTCCCCATTGAATGCCCTTTTCACCCGGGAAAGTGAATGAAAATCTCAAATGTTAAATCGCATATTTTGTTGAAGTAGGCCAATTTCCTCTAAAAATTGCACATTTTAGGGAGTTTT
>NW_022720067.1:0-1143 GCF_011630105.1 Anneissia japonica | reverse complement strand
AATTTCAGAGTGATTGCAATTGACCATAATGCCAATTGGAGCGACAAAAATCGCAAAGATAAAGAAAATCACTGGGAACTTTTACTTAAAACCACCACACCATTTGGACTCAATATTAGGAACGTTCTCCAGTACACTAAATTAAACCTATGGCATTCCAAATTCTTCTGGATAAATCATACATATATCTCTGTTATAATTTACATGCCATGCATCGTACTAATTTTATAGAAATAGTTGTTTCATTATAATCGGGTTTGAATTTTTATTAGTTTATCACCCTATCAAAGAATAAAAATTGATGAGGGAGGGAGTTTTTTTTTTTTTTTTTGTTAATCTCGCCCCCATTCTACCGATGTTCACAAGTAAATCAATGGTTAGGGACACATATATAAAAAGTCATAAGAATGGTCCCAACAAAGCCTCAATGGCCCAGCCCAGTAGTAGACAGCAGAAGTAGGTCCTGGTTTCCAATATATAAAAAATAAACATTTAAAATCAGGGCCAGCCCCCTACTAGGCCTAGGGCCGTTCATCTTCTTTTAGCTGCTCTAACCTACAGTAGGCCTTGTCTAGTCTACTCTACTACAAGACTAAAGGCCAACTCAGACAGCGTCGTACGACGCAACCCGACGCGATTTGTTGTCGCGTCGGGCCTGTGTGAGTTAAACGCAGATGCGATCGTGTGCGTCGGTGGCAGTCGCGTCGTAGAATATTAAACATGTTTAATATTTCTCACGACGGCTTAAGACTGTCCCCGACGATACATCGGGTCGGGCTGCGTCGGCCGACGCTGTCTGATTTGGCCTTAAGTCTTCTAAGCTAGGCCCTCTAGCTAGACTAATAAACTTCAGTCGTGCCTGTTACTTGGGTTCCTCTCCTTCTAGACTTCTAGAAGCTGAGAACAGTACATGTAATGACAACAAACAATGGCTGTTCAGTGTTGGTATAACGCCTGCGGAATACACTTCGTTTTGTTTACATTTCCGGCTTTATCGACTTCACGTTTGACCTTCATGTCTTTTAGATAAGATTTGCCGAATATACCTACCCTACAAGCTCATCTGGCGGGAAAAGAAAACTGCTTGGGATTTTTGATGACATCTTAGGATTTTTGTTAACTTTTCATTCAATCTTGGGATTT
>NW_022720066.1:0-1339 GCF_011630105.1 Anneissia japonica | reverse complement strand
AACTACCTGAATATAAACCCACTGGAAAAATAAATAGCGAAATTTCGCTCTGAAAGACCCAACAATTCAATTTCTGGACTCGGATCGGGGTAAATTGAACAAAAATTATGGTATTATTTTAGTTATTAGTTTTGCTGTAAGTGTGAAAATTGACAATAAACTTAATGATCATAATGCCAATTTCCAAGATGGCGTTCATCTTGGCGGGGAAAAGATTATTATTATTATTATTATTACTATTGTTCTTAAAGTATAAAATACAATCTCATCAAAGCAATGTACACATATAGAATATATATAAATATTATTATTTTAATAGTAGTATTATGCTTATTTATTATTGTTGAAATCATTATTAATATTATTATATTATATATTACTATATTATATTCTTGTTATTTAAAAATTATATTTTATTATTGAAATGAATTACAACGTTAGTACTGTTATATAATAATATTATTTATAATATTTTTATCACCACTATTGATATCATTACAGTATTATCATCATCCGTCATCATCATCCTCATCCTATTCGTCATCGTCATCATCATTCNNNNTCATCATTCTCATTGTTGTCTAATCATCATAATCATCCTTACTGTCATCGATCGTTGTAATCATCACCATCATCATCATCACATCATACTCATCCATCGTCATCGTCCTCATCTTCATCACGTCCTCATCATCCTCCTCCTCATCCTTCATCATTTTCTTCATCATCATATTCATCCTCATCCATCATCATCATCAATGGTGTAGCCAGCTATTGGCACAGTTGGGAAAGTCCCACACCATTTTTTTTAATGGGTCCACATTTTAAAAATTGGTCCAAATTATGTAATTTTATGCATAAAATGGATCCAAATTTCTCATATTTAGCTAAAAATGGGTAAAATTTAAGAATATGGGTCCAGATATTTCATATTTTTGCTTTACACGTAAAGTGGGTCCACCCTGATATTGTCCCACACCGTTTGAAAATCTTGGCTATGGCATTGATCCTCATCCATCATTGTAACCCTCATCACCATTCTCAACAATCATGGTCATCATCATCACCATCACCACAACCTACTAATCATCCTCATCCATCATCATCCTTATCCTCATCATCATCAACCTCATCCTTATCCTCCTTATCATCATCACTCATTCATCATTCATTATCATAGTCCTCATTATCATCATTATCCATCGTCATCCTTGTCCTCATCATCCTTGTCCTCATCATCATCAACCACATCATCATCATCCTTATTAATTATTATTATCAATTATCATCCTCATCATGAGAATGATGATGAAGAGGAGGAGAACGACAAGAATGAAAA
>NW_022720065.1:0-1497 GCF_011630105.1 Anneissia japonica | reverse complement strand
TTTCCCTGGGTGTCCTTTCGTGTGATAAAGCACGTTGAATCCTTCTTCGTCACTTCCTATGACATCTTCAATTGCACTTGCAACAGACTGATTAGGATTTTTCTATTTCTAACAATGTTAGTTCCATAGGACTTGAAACGTCTGGCATTGTTATGTTCAATATCGTAAGTCTTGCTGGCTTAGACATCATTAATCCATGTTTGTTTGATGCTTCACAAGTGTACCAGCCGCTCTGGTGAAAACCTGGACTCAGTAACTCAAGGCCTGTGTCATTCATACCTTCGATGAGGGCCAAATTTGATGTTAATGTTTCTTGGAAAAACCATCTGAAGTCAGCCAAAGGAAGAGAGGAAGTATTACATACGAAGAACACACCCTCAGGATTTCCATAATCAATGTCGCTATCTCCTGGATGTCGAGTTATAACTGGTGGATATTCTACAATGAGTTTACATTCTAGTGACTGCACAGACGTGACTTCATTACTGGCATGGCACACGTAAACTCCAGAATCAAATGTTGAAACTTTTTGAATGTGTAGAGTGTTTAAATTTTCATTGTCTAAAATTCGGCCATTGAAAGTCCAACTGAACGTTGGTGGAGGATCTCCACTTGCTTGACAGGCTATCTCTACAGCATTTCCTACTACAGTAACAAGCTCCGACACTGGGTGACTTGTAATGGCAGGACTTTCCTGGCATATGCCATTATCCTCAGTCAGCAAGTTTGTATGATTGAGAACAAACAATGCGCTATATTCAGCTTCCTTCACACTCAGTTCCCCTTTGTTTAAGAGTGATTGGATGAATGTTGCCATAGTCCAAGATTCAATGTAACCCCGTCGACCCTCCAGCATATTATTTAGACGTTCTGTATCTGTGATTAAACAATCAGTAAATATTTTACATTCAAACATTCGACTTTCATTGGTAATGTATCTGTTCATTGTGGCCTCCCATCTTGAAAAAAATATCGTCAGTTTCAAGCAAAGATCTCGTACTGTTAACCTTCCCCTTTTCCGCATAAATGACTCTCGACAATGCATCGGATTCGAACTCTTCGAATGGTATATCATCTGTCTCCTCTAGCTCTTCTCTTGTTAGGTTGAAAAAAATGATCGCAGCACTTTCATTGGCACTAATTGGAGGCGACTTCGACAAGTTGTATGCATATTCATCAAGGACAGTTTCAGACTGTTCAAAGTGTCCGAGAAATGATGAGTTTGCAATATTCAACAACGTATGAAAGGAATATTCGATGTACTGCACAAATTCAGTAAACATGTGGCATAGTTCCTCAGTATAAACAGATTTCTGATCACGTTGTACATTATCAGTAACACCGACATTGTCGGTCTTGTTGACAAAATCATAATTAACAATATCGATCGGTGGTTGACTAATAATGGGCGAAGTGTCCCGTTTTTGAAGACGATGAATATAACCTGAATCATCAAGGTAAACTTCCCGTTTCTTTCTTAATGGATTACTAACGTTA
>NW_022720064.1:258-572 GCF_011630105.1 Anneissia japonica | reverse complement strand
GGTCTTACCTAGGCCCCCTTAAACCAGGGAGATGTAAACATCTCCCTGCTTAAACTAGGCCTAGGATGTCACGCTTCACATACTGTCATGGACTGAACTTTTTGGGGAAAAATGAGACAGAATTGAAGCATGAAATGAAAAATAGAGCGCATAAGAGAAATATTAAATAAATAATATACCATTCCAGCGTTATTGAACTTTTCCAAACTATCATTGTGTAATTAATGTTAAATAATAATAATAAAAATAATAATAATTTCAGCATCATATTACCTTTGGCCTAAGCCTTGTAATGAAGAACCTACAGATACTGT
>NW_022720064.1:0-177 GCF_011630105.1 Anneissia japonica | reverse complement strand
TTTTTTTTAATTGTTCTCTAATTCCTCCATTGTCTAAGTTCCCCTTAAGGTACAGGTAATAATAATTAATAATAATAATAATAATAATAATCATTTCAGCATTAATTACCTCGGCCTAAGGCTTGTAATGAAGAACCTACAGATACTATTTACTAGGCCTATAATAACTAGCCCAAG
>NW_022720063.1:0-1133 GCF_011630105.1 Anneissia japonica | reverse complement strand
ACACTGTACTCGTTTTTCGATATATTAAGTATTCTATAATAACAATACTCAGATAGGAACATAAGACGTTATAATCATACCAAATGGCCCAATTGTTGAATGGGAAGAGGGCCACAGATTTGGTATTGTAGAACGTTCCAATAGAATATTGGTTAAAATGTTAAGATTTAATATTCGCTTTTAAATTTTATTACAAAAATTAACAAATTTTGTATTCAGTACATTTTTGACCTTTTTGATTAAGGGATGGGGTTGAGGACGGTGGGTAAAGTGCGTGCCAAATCATTATTAAAATAACGTTTTATTAACATTTACACTTTACATAATATATTAAATCAATTAAACAATCAATTCTATTTTCTGAAAGTAAACTCATGAAAGTATGAATGTCATAAAAGATATATTTTGAATGTATTTCTCATTAGTTAAATCTCTTTTATGTCAAATCTACAGATTCATCAAGAAGTGCGAGATCGATGTACAATCATTGTCACCGGAACACAATGTATATTAAATTGCCAGAACACAATATAATATCATTAGCCGGATTGAAGTACGGAATGGTGTTTCTTCTAACTTTAGAAAATGTAAATAGGGCCTATAGGTAAGTAAAACATGTATTATGTTGTAATTTAAACAACAATAACAAATTAAAAATTTAAACAACAATAACAACATAATAGGGAGCTAAAGATTTGTCGTTGTGTAATAACATACCTTATAATGTTGTTCGTAGGCACATGTTTTTGCAACCTACATTCTACAATGTAACTCCAAGTACTCTTTAAAATTAAGTAAAATCATTTTAATTATTTTAATAAAGTGTAATATTATTTATATAGTGACTTAAAAACGATATGTTAGTCGTAAAATGCGCTTTAATTTAAATAGGCCAATAACAATCGCATAAATATACAAATTCATGAAAATAGAATGCAGCATAAAGTGATGCTAATGCCGTTAATGTTTGTACATTTAAACCTTTTTATCCTAATCTATTTTAATGTATTGCATTCGTTCTTCGATATATTATCAGCATTTTTGTTGTTTTATTGGAGAAAACCTATCCTTAGGTATCTTGATAAAGACCTAATAGGTCGAAATATTGGTTTTCTCCAATAAAGTGCTTCTAA
>NW_022720062.1:0-2872 GCF_011630105.1 Anneissia japonica | reverse complement strand
ATATGAAAGTAACTTAGGTATGGTGATACACCTCCATGGTATTATTCCTTCTACCACACTACGTAACCAAGACCCTACACACCAGCTACGTAGTGACACGATAATAAGACTACAAGAAATAATAAAACTTTCAGGGTTGACCAGACTACAATATATTTCAATGCAAAATGTTTCGTTTTTTCAATGTTCAATAAATATACAAAGCTGCAGCTAATAATATTTATAACTTGTGGAACGTAACTTACAATGTTCGAAGACTCGTCAAGCCATTGAAGTCGCCTTGCTGTACTCGAGTTATACTATTCCTTTTCAGGTTTCTTCAAAACAAAACAAAAAACATAAATAGTTCAAGCATTTTTTTTAATGGTCATTGAGAACTTATTAGCCTAACTGAAGCCTGGTGGTAAAGGTAACGTATACTGGTGCAATTATTGGGAGAGTAGCTAGACAGTTTATATAAAATTACCCTTTTAAAGATTAATTAGATCTCCTCTAGTACGATAGTACTGTATTATTTTGTGACTTTTGCTCTCCAAATGACTGTCTGGTGGTACGCACTGTAAGTAAAATCAGTTAAATTAACTGTTCCCTGGTACAATTCTACATATAGCATTATTCACTAGCATTACATGGGTCTAGGTCAGTTGACACTTTGATCCTTTGTATATGCATGGATGAATTAGTCTAGACTAAACTAATTCCTCCATGGTATATGCAACTTAATTGAAATAAACATGAGTTTTAGAGTTAAGATTTTCTTCAGGTCAAAACAAAAACAAAATCATGACAGACTTTTAAAGTTTTACATACTTAAGCAAGCAGTTACGTTTGCCTAAAATTACTACTGGCACTTCCGATAACACATTTGAAAATAAAATAAGCTAGAAAATATAGAATAAAATCCCTAAACTAATTCCTCCATGATGCAACTTACTTTTAAATAATGTAAAAGTTTTTCCTAGGTTTTATAAAATGTTTATTCACAATTGCATGTGCTCAAAGACACATTAGCCCGGGAAGTAATAGGGGTGGGAGGATCGGGGATCGGACGATCTCCTCAACAGAATAGAAAGTTCCGCTCGACTAGACCAATACACAACTTTACAAGTGCTATTTATCCAATCAACATAAATCAAGACAATCGATTTAATCATTAGTTTTACCATTCAAAACAAATCGCCATTCTTATGTATTAATGTATGCATGCGGTTGAAAATCAAGGACAACCAACGAAGTCCGAAAACGTATTTTCAATGTTTTATTTCTGTTGGTGAACCTGGACAGTACACCGGGAGGCAATCGCTTAATCTTCTCTGAAGAGTGGGCCTACAGCGTTCTTTAATGTGCACATAGGCCATAATGCACACGTAACCAACGGTGCGATCGGAACTTTCATTTCATAACTCAAAGTGAAATATAAAATATAGCAGTGATAAGAATTGAACCATAATAATAATAATAATAATAATAATAATAATAATAATAATAATAATAATAAATAAATAATAAATAATAAGGGAAGTTACCAGCGAGGAATGTAAAGAGGCGCTTTTTAAAATGAAAAAGAATAAGTCGCCTGGCTCTGATGGACTAAGTGTTGAATTTTACACTTTTTTTTGGAACCAAATTGAAACGGTGGTCTGTAAAGCAATTAACGAAAGCTTTAATTTAAATTAGTTATAGATAACTGGCGACCCATCACACTGTTGAATATTGATTACAAAATTCCTGCTCATGTATTAAGTAATCGACTACGTGTAGTTATAAAATCACTAGTTAATTCTGACCAAAAAGGATACATAAAAGGGCGTTTCGCTGGAGAAAACGTACGCCTAATAGAAGACTTACTCTATTACACTGACAAATACGATATGGAAGGAGCTATGGTAATTTTAGATTTTAAAAAGGCATTTGATTCAATTAGTAGAGATTTTATGTTTGCGGTATTAAACAAATTTAATTTTGGTAAAACGTTCTGCAAGTGGGTTGAATTGCTATACACAAAAGTTGAATGTGTTACTACGAATAACGGATGGGTCTCCGAAAATGTTGATATGAAAAGAGGAATACGACAAGGCTGTCCGTTATCAGCACTTTTGTTCATACATGTTGTTGAAATTATGGCATGTAACATAAGGAATACTAAATTTTTTTAAAGGAATTAAGTTACCAAACATAATTGAGCAAAACTATATAGAGGCAAAAATTAGTCAATTAGCTGACGACACTGTATTGTATGTCGGCGATGAACAAAGTCTACGTACCTCCATCAACATTATAGAATCATTTTGCAAAATATCTGGAATGACACTAAACAGACACAAGACAAAGGCCATGTGGATAGGTAAATGGAAAGATAGGAAAGATGAACCATTCGATTCGTGTTGGGTTAAACATCCAGTAAAGGTTCTAGGAATTTACATAGGATACGACATTAAGTCTTGTACAGATAATAATTGGGATGGTGAGTTGATAGAACTTCAACAAACATTAAAATCATGGAGTGCGAGAAACCTTTCTTTTCATGGAAAAGTTACCGTGTTAAAATCTCTTGCTTTGTCAAAATTAATATATGCAGCAAACATTATAGATGTACCAAAATATGTAATAGATAAAGTAGATAGCTTAATATACGCGTTTATTTGGAATAGCAAAAGAGAGAAAATAAAACGGAAAACGTTAATTGTGATGAAAAGAAGGGTGGCATTAAAATGCCAGATTTTGGTTTACACGTGAATGCATTAAATGTATTATGGGCAAAACGCATTTTATATAATGCTGATGCCAAGTGGAAATGTATTCCAAAAAGGTCCTGAAAAGGTTATTTTTAATATGACGTGTCTAAACAATATTATTGCTGAGTATGATATGC
>NW_022720061.1:0-581 GCF_011630105.1 Anneissia japonica | reverse complement strand
CTACGATATTTCTTCTCACGACCTATCGCAAAATCAACATGAAAAATTCATCCGCATTTATTTTTAGTGTGGAACACAAAAAATCAAATTTCAGTCTTATTTTACATTTTTTTCATTCTTAGGAATGTCTAAATTAGTTAAACTAGCAATTTCGTATTATATTTATAAATCTTTATAACATTATACAAAAATTAGATTTTTCTTAAAAATTGAAATTTTGCCGGGAATGGGGCTTTAATATGTCATCAGTTTAAACAACTACTAAGGTAATTATATCTACACAAAAAAAACCCCCAAAAACAAGAAAATTGATATAAAAAAACTTTCATTATTATTACAGGTATAAAATAATTAGATATAATGAAAACAGGAATGGAAAAAGAGCATCCATGTGGAGCTCCAGTGGCTGGTACTTTACATTTGTTAGGCAGAATCAGTGAATCAACATCATCCTCTCTCCAATCATATATACAGTATTACAGTAGTCTTAGTATTATTATTTTAATAATAGTAATTTTAAAAATATTGTTTAATTGGTGTTTTATTGGTATTTTTCTCATATTAATATTAATATTGTTGTT
>NW_022720060.1:446-627 GCF_011630105.1 Anneissia japonica | reverse complement strand
CTTATTTATAACAAAATTATATCATGTACATATTATATTAATACATATAAGCTAATATACAGTATATATTGATTGAATTGCTAACAAAATTTGATATTTCATTCTGAATGGTTTCACAGATATGAATATGTTTTAAAAATCTTAATATTGGCCAAATTCCTTATACTTTTTGAAAATACTG
>NW_022720060.1:0-400 GCF_011630105.1 Anneissia japonica | reverse complement strand
AAATAATAAATAACTTATATAGCGCCAATTTCAACTAAACCGAAGTAAAAATCAAATGCGCTTAACATTTTATAATAAAAAGGTGCGTCTTAAGTTTTGTGTTAAAACAGCAACTGATGGTGATTCATCAATATGTTTGGGCAAGGAATTCCAAAGAAAAGCAGCTGAAAATAAAATGATCTATGACCAAAGGTTTTCGTGTTAATTCGACAAACTACTAAAAGTGTCATGGACAGAAATTTGTCTTCAGATGTAGATTCAGATGATTATTCAGAAAACACACATTATGTGAAAACAGCACATGATGCATCGTCAGACACCAACTTTGATGAATTATGTTAAAGTGTACATGTAAACAGCATTGATCCTGAGTGCAAAGTCACAGTGAAATTGAACAATC
>NW_022720059.1:0-558 GCF_011630105.1 Anneissia japonica | reverse complement strand
ATACATTTCGGTGCATCGTGCCACGCTAACTCTGGACTTTGATTGGTCGGACAAATCACGTGATCTAAATTCTCGATGCCGATTGGCCAAATCTTGGCGCCAAAATCGGTAAACCGGAACGCCGGCATCCGGCGACCGCCGTTGCGAGCCGGCGTACGCCGGACGCCGTCCTGGTCGTCGCTGCGAGTCGGCGGACGGCGTTCGTGACACCGGAGTGGCCGTTGTTGTTTGCGGCTGTCGTCGCGATCTGGCACGACGGCGTACGCCAGACGCCGTCGAACTGGCAGTCGTTGGTTGCGGACGCGAGCTTGCGGAAGGTGTAATCGACGTCCGTCCGTCTACTCGACGTCCGCCCTTGTACTCCACGTCCGTCTACTCGACATCCGTCCGTGTACTCGTCGTCCGTCTACTTGACATCCGTCCGTGTACTCGACTTCCGTCTATTCCACGTCCGTCTACTCGACGTCCGTGTACTCGACATCCATCCATGTACTCCACGTCCGTCTACTCGACGTCCGCGTACTCGACGTCCGCGTACTCGACGTCCGCGTACTCGAC
>NW_022720058.1:0-891 GCF_011630105.1 Anneissia japonica | reverse complement strand
ACGCACAAATTTAAACTTATATAATTATATATATTATATAAATGTCAAGCGAAGCTTTTATACATATAATTTAAGTGTATGCCTCGAAAACGTGCTAAGAATAAATGTAAGCAATATTTACATAATATTAAAGTGAAGTGGTGAAAGCGGTGGTGTATTGCTGGTTGACTGACTCTGACGATATATCAATAATAATTGTAAGCAGAATTGCCCTGTACGGCCGTTGAACCATAGACGTATTTGTTTACTACTAATATATTTCTATGTGGTAATGCTGAAATAAATATATATATTAAATATGAGAAAAACCTACGAGAGAACGAAGATACTATGAATGTTCCATAAGTGGCATAAGCTTACACTGTTTTTTTTGGGGGGGTTTTTTTCACTAAAAGCAGGGAACAGTCATATTAAAGCAAGTAAAGAGTTTTAAAGCCTGGTGCACTCTGCGTCCGGCCACAAACGTATCTCCCTTCTCTGCCCCTCTCTGGTAAGAGATTTACGATGCGACAATGTTTGCTCATATTGGTAAAAGACTGAGGGGATCGTCATTAAAAACACTATTGCGCACGCCTCGTCGCGTTCTCTCTGTTGGATCACGCTGGTCGAATACTGTTTGCGCAATATGTGCCCTACGTACAATCTGTCATTATATATAATGTATTATTATATATAATGATGGTCACAACAGACAATAATATATACGACTATATACTACCATAGGAGGAAACCTTAACAATGGAGAGGGTTAGAAATAATACCGTAAGGCGAAAATACTGCCGCTAAGGGGAAATTTTAACGACGTTAAGGCGAAATGTAGACAAAGGATTTTTCACCCTATGAGTTAGTTATATAGTATACATACATACATATATATGTACATAATATATA
>NW_022720057.1:0-684 GCF_011630105.1 Anneissia japonica | reverse complement strand
ATTTTAGTTGAAGTTGACAAAATACAGGTTCTACCGAGATTTGAACTCGGATCGCTGGATTCAAAGTCAAAAGTGCTAACCATTAAACCATAGAACCGACTACACGAACTACAGTGTGAATATATACAGTTTTGTCACATTGTTTCAATTACAAAAGAACACTGAAAATATAATGTTGTGCATAAATTAAGTTGACAAAATACAGGTTCTTTCGAGACTTGAACTCGGATCGATGGATTAGAAGCCTACAGTGCTAACCATTATACCCTGGAATCAACCTAATGTACAAGAGCGTGAATATAGTTCTTTTGAATTGTTATAATTATAAAAGAACAATTAGAAATATAACATTTTTTTAGATGAATTTGACAAAATACAGGTTCTACCGAGACTTGAACTCGGATCGCTGGATTCAGAGTCCAGAGTGCTAACCATTACACCATAGAACCGACTACATGTACTAGAGCATGAATATATAGTTCTTTTGAGTTGTTATAATTATAAAAAGAAAAGTATCAAATATAATATTTATTTTAGTTGAAGTTGACAAAATACAAGTTCTACCGAGACTTGAACTCAGATCGCTGGATTCAAAGTCAAAAGTGCTAACCATTACACGATAGAACCAACTACATCTTCTGAAGCGTGAATAGTTGTGCTGAATTGTTATAATTTTGAAAGAAC
>NW_022720056.1:0-1000 GCF_011630105.1 Anneissia japonica | reverse complement strand
AGCACGGATGCAAATATGTCATCAGTAGTATCGTACAATCCAATCATTTTCTCTGTTGTAGGGAAGTTAGGGAGCTCCATAGCTTTTGCAACTTTGCAAATACCTAAAGCTGGAAACAATTTTTTATCTGGAAATGATAAAAATATTGGCAACATACAGTAACGTAAATATTCTTCAGAATCCTTGTGAATTGAATCAGGTGGAATTTTAGACATAAATGTTCGTAATATCTCTTTGTCTGTTTGAGATAGTTGGTTGAGACTACTTGAGATTTCTGACATTGGCAACGCCTTCAACGCCTTTACAACACCTTCCGGCGTCGGATAATGGACAAACTCTTCAGAATAAAGCTTTGGATGTCTTTCTATATTATCTGTAAATGATTTTAAATGAACAACCTTCAAACCCATTTTCTCTAATACTGTTTCAACCTTTGGGTCAATACTTCTGAGAGTCGTGCTCGCAGATATTAAATAGGATATTTTTTTCAGCGGCATCAGTCTAATCTCCATCGCGTTGTCTGCCATTTGTTTTGGAATCAATGGTAGCTCTGGGAAGTCTTGCAAGTTTTTCTTAAAATCATTATTAAGCATGTCCCAACACAATTTCAGCCAAGACATCGGTGGGTGTTGATTTTGTCCAGGTGTCCATTCCACTTCTTTGCCATTGTGCCAGTTTGTTGGTAGTGTTTCCTTAACAATACTAACCACTGAATTCACTGTAAGGTGACTTATCTGTGGGAAACCTATAATAAAATAATATACAAAATAGATTGTAAATATATTTTCGATTTACTTTACGGATTGCTTTTTAAGTAAACCAATGATAATACGCTTTTAACAATATTATTTTAATAATGTTATTCATTAAGTTGCATGTTCAAAAAGTCCAATACATGGAATAACTTTTATATTAATATTATCAGAAAATATGTGGAACACACACTCATTATATCGTATTGTATATAACAGTGTAGTAAATTGGAATAACCTATAGTAAT
>NW_022720055.1:0-1036 GCF_011630105.1 Anneissia japonica | reverse complement strand
ATGTCCATATTTTGACCTTTTCGCGGGCTGTGTTTGTTTTTTTTTTTTTTGTTTAGTTCGAACGAATGGCGGCAGCGATGGAAAACGTATCAACATTACTACCATTTGGTTATAGGCCTAGAACTAAAATCAAAAGAAATCTCGCTAAATTTCACATGTCTGATGTAGAAACAATCACGAGGCTTCGTAAAATACGCCGACAGCGAATCATTATGATGCTTGTCGCACTGAATCCCTCTAACAACAATGGTGAGCTACCGGCCGGCGGCGCGACTGCGCCTAGCTAGCCTAGGCCTATCTTTCTCGCTGGGCTAGACTACAGCAAGCGAGCTAGGAGTTGAATTCGTTTTACTCTCCGAAGGCTAAGGACCATGGAATAATTATAATCTTGTTAATTCGGTACCAGGCCTAGTTTAGTAGTTGATATGTAATTCGGACAACCTACAACTAGCCTAGGTCTACTACTAGTACTACCCTAGGCCTCTAGGCCTAGTCATTATTCTTCCGAGTTTTCCCGAGATTTCTCATGGTTTGAAAGTGCATGTGTGAAACGAACTAAAAATCTCGGAATATCAAACTTGTTACAACTTATTAATCATTGTTAAAAGTTGTAATATTTTCTGCTAGTGTGAAATGGGTATTAGATAGCATATTTGTTTTAGCTTTAAGTGCTGAGGAGATGTGATGAGCATTACGTAAGTTTCGTCCATGAGATTCAAATCTGGTAGGTAATAAAATATCATTAAAATGCATGGATGTGGTAAACATTTGAGAAAATTTGCGACAGTGCTCCTCCCTATATTTTCTCTATGGTAAGACTGACAGGATTATCTATTCAAGGTGTCATTATAATCGACAAAAGATTTTTTTTAATTGCTTTTAACATACATATAACAACATAATATAGTATAATGCAATATTACAATACAAAATCTCATCTTTAAAAAAAAAATTATTAGCATTACAAAATCCAAAACCAATATAATATACTGTACTGTAATATAAAATAAAATTAAAATTAAGTAAAAATTTAACA
>NW_022720054.1:0-1115 GCF_011630105.1 Anneissia japonica | reverse complement strand
GGTGTGTAGGCAGTGATCATTACCTGTCCCTTGGAGACCCACACCCAGCTGCTGCGGCGCTTCTGAATGATTAATGTTTTCCTCTGACTCAAAGTTAAAAATAAAATGTTGCATTTGGGTGGCTTAGTGAAATATGTGTGCTAGGCATACCAGAGGCCTGGAGTAATGGTTTGCTTACAATTGGTTGTTTAGCTTTTGCTGTATTAAATCCCCTTTGGCCCTTCCCTCTAATCCAAGCTACTTCAAACCATGGAGTCAAACATACACATGAAGTATTGTATACATGTACTGCACGATAGATGTATTGCTAAAGGCCAACTCAGACAGCGTCGGCTGACGCAGCCCGACCTGATTTATCATCGGGGACAGTCTTAAGCCGTCGTGAGAAATATTAAACATGTTTAATATTCTACAACGCGACTGCCCCTGACGCACACCATCGCGTCTGCATTTACACTATCGCGTCTGCGTTCACACAGACCCGACGCGACAACAAATCACGTCAGGCAGCGTCGTACGACGCTGTCTGAGTTGGCCTTAATATATATCAGGCTGGGGTGGGCTGTAGGGGTGGAGATGCAGGGTTTTGGGGGAGAAAACGTGAAAATGTTGGGGAATCGAAGGATGAAATGTTTATAAATTGCATAAAATCAACAAATGAGACTCTGAACAGTATCTCTGATATATATCTCAAAATATACAAAAACCCCTACACTGGGTAGAATGGAATAGCATAGAGGGAAAGGGGTGGGGTGGTCGTAGAGTGGGTGTATATATTACTATTTAAATTCCCCTAGATAAATATATTTTAATAAAAACAAATAGGCCCAAACATTATAAATAATATTACACGGTTTTTTGCAGAAAAACCACAAAAAGTATTTAAAAATATCAAACATATACGCATGTCCATGTGTGTGTTTAAACCACTGACCCTGCAGGGTCTGCGGTTTAAATGATCCTTTTCTCAACATTTAATTCTAGATCTAATCTTGCAATGGTTTTAATGATGAATGCTATATCTGCAATTTGGAAAAAATACACATCTTTCATCCTACAGTATATATAGACAGTATATATATCCACAATATACTGACATGAACCAGCATTGATGA
>NW_022720053.1:0-727 GCF_011630105.1 Anneissia japonica | reverse complement strand
TACTGGTATTTATTCAGTAAAAATCCTTAAAAACAAGACATGGCAGCCAAAAGGCTGAATTGAGACACGCAAAAACGACAGAGGGCGCGCTATATTTAAAACCCACTTGTAAACACGTTACTCGCTTTGAATATTCAATGTTTTTAATCAACCATTAATACTGTAAATTCGATATTATTAAATATTCATGATCTACTCCTAATTTGGTCATGTGAGAGGTGCCAGGAACATATCGTTCAGAATAATTCATCATGGAATTTGTAGTCCGGTAGCTTATGTCATCCCGTGGGAATTTTTTTTTATAAATAATATACTTTGAAGTATGCTGAATCAAATAAAATGAGTCGACAATTTTTCTACGCTCATCTTCATATGCAAATTAGCTAAAATATGCAAATTAGGTCTGAAAATGTAGGGCACTTATATCTTGGTAACCACATGTCGTAGAAAGTTACTTCTTTCTTAAAGTTGTTCAGAACATGCATGTTTCTATTTACCCTAATGAAACATTTTCTTCAAAAATGAACGAAAGTGTCATTTTGCCGACCTTATTAGTATAAATATGCAAATGAAAAAAAGGGAGCTATATCTTGAAAACCACTGGTCGTACAGAGTTGCTTTGCAGCAACAAAAATGTTTAAAACATGCATATTTATATTTAATATAATGGACAATTTTCTCTAGAAATGACCGGAAATTGCGTTTTTGACCTTTGACCTCAACTTTG
>NW_022720052.1:0-1127 GCF_011630105.1 Anneissia japonica | reverse complement strand
GTTTTACAAAAACAAATGCATTCGCTGACCTGTTGTTTATGTTATAGCATCATCTTCATCATTTCAACATGTCTGTGTGGACCGAACCTATGATATGTTACCTTCTCTCATTGTGGGGGGGGGGGAGACAGAATACAAAGACAACTGGACGGCACCCGCCGAAACAGTGGTATTTACAAAGAAATAACTGCAAAGATTGAAGAAAAATTTAGGGGAAAGCTGACGGTGACACAGGTCACCAATAAACTGAAGTATTTTTGCGCAGGCAGTACAGTACAAGTGCGTGAAGCGTGGTTAGAAACGTAAATATTGCGTGGCATGACTACATACTATTGCCTCGCTGACCTCAAACGAGTATTTCCAAGGTAAATTTTTACACGGTTAGACAAGATAAGTTTGTGCTCGAATGCGGGGACCCCCCGTGGTATAAAGCCGTGCGTTTACCTGTCATATACACGGAATTTAATAGGCGTGTATGGCTCGAACGCACCCATATAGTGCATCTTGAAAAAATGAAACAGATAAGTTCTACAATAATATAAGCTAGAGTGAAAATACCAACAATAATATATAATGAATAGGCCTAACAGAATAATAATAAAACCAGAATAAATAGAAATAAAATTAAAAGTGACCGAAAACTAAGAGAAGAATATTTAGCGGCAGAAGGAAAATTCACTGATGAATCCCAAGTCTTTATTGAGGCCGTGAGTATGTGTTTTGAGTTTTAAAATCCATTACAGTTCTTCTCGTTGTCTGTTCAGTAGAGCGGAAGTTACTGGCTATGAGGGTCACATTGAGATGGTGAATATATATTTATCTATATAAATTATATGCCTTATACAATACTACATAGGCCTATATCATTTTGGCTTCCTGCTTCCATCATTATAAGTATGTTTTATTTGCCTTTCAATACTTTTATAGGCCCACATTTATTTAATTTACAATATTGCTTTGTATATTTTTATATATTATATATAATTTTTTTTTTTCATAGCCGCTTCCTGATCTTCATTTTAGTTATGCCTTATGTTTAGCTTATCCATTAAATCTCTTATAGATAATTTTAATATGGTTTATTACGGGGACGTACTATGGAGGACAATTGCCCTCCCTTCAATTAA
>NW_022720051.1:0-764 GCF_011630105.1 Anneissia japonica | reverse complement strand
TTGCCACAACACGACGGTCAGAGAAACTCTTTTTCCTACTATTGTCCTTAATATTATATAATTATTGAAATATGAAAGAATATTTAAATCAGTAATTATATTATTTTTGTATTTATAGACTTTAAACAGTATATATCCTCACTCTACTGATGATGACCGTACATCGCATGCTAGACTTCCGGAAAACAAATTGAAAAATCGTTCCAATGATATCTTACCACGTAAGTTTTGCTGACGTTTTCGTTTATTAATAAAGCAAATTGAATTTCTATTACATTGATTTATAGTATTTTGATAGTATTATAATAATTACTTATAGGATTTTTTGTCGAATGATTTTTATTTATTTATTCACAATATCATGATTCATTCATTCATTCATTTATGTATTCATTTATTCATTCATTACCACGTAAGTTTTGCTGACGTTTTCGTTTATTAATAAGCAAATTGAATTTCTATTACATTGACTTATATTATTTTAAAACTATTATAATAAATTAATTATAGGATATTTTGTAGATTGATTTTTATTTATTTATTCATTAATATCATGATTTATTTATTCATTCATTTATTTATGTACTCATTAATTCATTTATCACTTCATTCATGCACTCATTCATTGATTGATTCATTGATTCATTCATTCATGCATTCGTTTATCATTATCATTTTTAAGAGGGTGACTTATCAAGTTCCTGCAGGAACTGATCATTAAGAGCCCTCAATATAATATATATTATATGGGTGTGGGTGGGTAT
>NW_022720050.1:222-979 GCF_011630105.1 Anneissia japonica | reverse complement strand
CATTTCAAAACTTAAATTATATTTTCAATAAATATATATTGAATTGAATTTGCCATCACTATATGTTACTAATTTCTGATGTCCAATGACCTAATGTCTCCAAAAACTTTTCAACATGGTTATAACCAGTTTTATCATGTATGCTTCTATATTTATTACTCATCAACTTCTCTTCCTGTCTCTTATACACATCTAGATGTGTATAAGAGACAGATTGTTTGCTGAACATTGAATGAACATTAATTATACATTGATTATAAATCACTGTTATTGGATTGGAATTTATAAGTAAAATTGAAATTAAAAATTGAACAGGAATTTAAGATGCTAATTAATATGTTAGAAAAGATCACATTTGAATGAATAACACAAAAACACTTTTGACTTAAAACGTTTTATTGTTCTCATGTTTAAAAAAAGAAAAGAAAACCTAAGTCGTAGCTGGCGACAACTTCTGGGAGAAGAGCCAAACAACGACTCCGATCCTCATCAAAGAAACCATCATGATGACGGTGACTCGGCTGAATTCGATGTAATGTTTGAAGAACTCGGATACCAAGCCGATGATAGCGAGTAGATGGGAGCTGTTCAATGGCTGACTGAAGGCGCAGACGATCCAGGGTATCAGTGGCTAACGGATGATCAAATCATCAGTGGTGTGGAAACATCGCAGGATCACGATTCATCTGATGATGAACAAGAAGTTAGTCATGTATAAGAGACAGCGTGTACATGGCCGCGTCTACTTTATCGAAGA
>NW_022720050.1:0-174 GCF_011630105.1 Anneissia japonica | reverse complement strand
GAAGCTGCCAAACAGAGGTTCAACAATTTAAGACAGAAGTCGATGACGGATTTTTTCCCGTATGATGTGTACTGTACAATATGGTACTGAAGATGGTGGGGAAAAAAAAGAATTTTTTCATGTCCGACTTATGTTTTCGTTATTTAATTTTTTTTAAATCTTGTCCGTCATATC
>NW_022720049.1:301-826 GCF_011630105.1 Anneissia japonica | reverse complement strand
TCAAGTTGAAAGATATGGCAGCTGATTTCAAGAACATTGTCAGTGATGATCTGAAGTAATATCAGTAAAGTTTTAGCTGATTGTTATAAATAAATACTTCATAACTGGCTGTGCAATACAATTGAAATAAGCAAGAGAAGAGAAAAAGTGGCATTGCAACAAGTTAATCTAGATATTTTATATAGGCCTAAAGACATTTTATTAAAAGAAAGTTTTTTGAAAGTTGGAATTCTGTACATCTATAGAAACCAAAATAAAGTTCTAAAGAAACTCTATACCGTACAGTAGATGATTGTTTTGTTCAGGTTTTAAAAATATTCTTTAGAGTTTCTATCAACTTTCTAAAGAACCATATAGAGTTTTAATAGAATTCTATTAAGAAATCATTTGAATTCCAATAGATTTTCTACAGCAACTCTATAGGTCAGCTTTTAGAAAATTACATAGAATCAACCTATAGAAACTCTATAGAATTCTGATTTTATTTCTATAAACATTCTATAACTTTATATATGTATTCTTTAG
>NW_022720049.1:0-239 GCF_011630105.1 Anneissia japonica | reverse complement strand
TTTTTAACAGAAATTCAAAATTCTGTAGACATTTTATAGAAACCTGTGTATTTTTCTATGAAAATTCTATCAACTTTCTATAGATTTTTTCATAATGGTAATTTTCTATAAGTTTTTCTATATAATTCATCTAACTTTCTATAGAATTGTATGGGAATTCTATAAAAGTCGATATAATTATTGAAAATTCTATATACATTCTATATAAAAAAAGTTCTATAGTAATTGTTGTAGTTCTA
>NW_022720048.1:0-2001 GCF_011630105.1 Anneissia japonica | reverse complement strand
ATTAATGGGCATCAGGAGTGCCCATTAGGCCCTAGCTAGGCCAATATTTTCATGTTCAAAATTATACTTATTATAATTAGTGTTTTATTTGCACAGGAAATACATTAAAAATTGCACAGAACATCACTAGGAAAATGCTGTAGGCCTAGGACTAGGTGCCCAGAATTGCAACATCAGTGTTTGGTGGTATGATGTTGCAAGTTGCAACATTTGTTTGCATGAAGGCCTAGGCCTTTGGCTAGGCCTAGTTTTCTGCGAATTTGGGCAGTATTCAGCCCATATTTTCTAATTATTACAAGAGTACTGGCCTATCACAAGCTTAACTCAAGGTCTAGCCTAGCCTAGCCTAGCCCAACGAGCTAGGCTAGGCCAAGCCTTTTGCATCCAGCTGTAGCCTAGGCATAGACACCAATCCAAGGCAAATGAGCAATCGAGGCGGGATAATTTCCGATTGTTATACACACCTTTTCTGCAGCTTCTGCCCATGTTGGACCTTTCGATGATCTCTTTCTAGCTTTCATATTCGTTCTTTTAAAATTTACTCTGATTATTTCAAGTCATACATCATGAATTTGTGCTAAATATTCTCGATTAAATTTAGGTAAATTCCGCCATTTTCATCAAGTTTTGACCCGAAGTAGCAGGGGTCATAGGTTACGTTTACATTACGTACTTCATTGAGCGCTTCCATTTTGGGAAAGGGGTTTCTAGTCAGTATTATTTACGAAATTGAAACACTTCTTTTTATACAGGAATGTTATTGGTTCATTCGTTCTTTTAAAATATTATTTCCAGAATATAAAAGGTGATGTTTAAAACAACAGCAATAACAACAATTTTAATGACGACTATGAATAAAACAAAGAGATAACTTAACGTAATTGATTTTACGGTTTTTCCAATTTTTCATGAACCAGGGAGTTGCACAGTGCAAAAGACTGTACAAGCATTAATTAACAAAATATGACGTCATTTTTGTCCTCCATCTCCCGGCTAATATGATATATAATATATGCAGATTAAGCTCACTTACCATCGTTTGTCTTTCATTATATTCATTTTCCAGTTATATATTTATTGTAGGTCTATGCGATCAGTGCAGACTATTAAATTCTATGTGTATAATAAATAATCAGAAAGTTGTATAATTTGGAAATTCGTATAGTTTATTAATTAATGTACGCCTAATATACATCCTGTATGAAATATATTTTTAAGCTCTAAACCCGCTTGGATCATTTCATAATCGGACTGTATTTTGTAATAATAATAATTATTATTTTTATTAAAAGAAATGATTATATTAATAACAATAATAAATAGCATAAAATGATGTTAAATAAAAATCGTCAACAAATTTGAACTTTACCACTCAAATGTTTGTTTTGTGTCTGTGACCCTATCTTTATCAGCACACTGTGTTTCGCGGCCAGCCAGTTAGTATCGTACGTAGTGGAAGGAGATGACAAGCCTAATAGGCCTAACATAACATTTTTTCCATTTCAGGAGGAATATTACATATAAGGTAAATGGTGACGCTTGATTTTTTAATTATAGGAGTGACACTCATATATGACCCCTTTATTAAGAAGTATATCGGTGGAAATTTTTAAGTCTTAGTACACCTATTAGTAAACTTAAGTTGTCTTTGACGACTAACGTGTGCAATAACAGACAATGTACGTAGGCCTACTGTAAGTGTGATACACTGTATCGGAGAACAAACTCACCTTTATTGCTTGCTTATCACGCTTTGGGCATTCCCTGGAATTGGTTGCAAACCATGGCAAGTCGTTCTACATTTTTTCATTATAATACAGAACACTATAATAACGGCATCTCCCATTATTGTAAGCCTACATAATGGCTATGTACACTAAAATGACCCAGTACACTATTCTGGAAAGAGAGAGAGAGAGAGAGAAAGTGGGAGATCATTCGCTCTTTAAGAACTTTGCCTTTGTAAAAACCTAAAGACTTATATGTATATACATTAAAGAA
>NW_022720047.1:0-716 GCF_011630105.1 Anneissia japonica | reverse complement strand
AACTTCCCGAGAGACAGATTCGAACGTCGACTGCGAATCGGTTCGATGCGCACACCTCGTTTGCAAAGAGGATGCGGAGTGAATTCCCCATATACAACATTCCAATTGGATTTACCTTTCAGTTCGAAAGGCATAGTGTCGGGAGTCGCGTCGTTCGTCGGCAAAGGAGGTGTCCACTCATCGTTTACTCCGAATCGTTCTAGTATAAGCCATTTACGTTCCGCTATCAGAGCTTCGTAGCCGGATTTCGTTCGCCTATCCTCGCCAGACCATCGATAGACTTTCATCTTTTTTTTTTTTTTCGGTGGAGAAAAAGATGATGCAACCGGCTCGGTCACCGTATACGCAAATGCATTCCGTGACCTACGCATCGATGCCCGATTCTCTTCTCAAGCGCGGTGGGTATCGAGTCGACGACAGCGGAGCGTTTGCGACGGTGAAGTCGTCCGACACCGACATACGACAGGTGACCAAGAAGGTTCGTCCGTCCAACGTCGCACGAGACGATCTTACCGGCAACAAGGAAGTGTTGATTCTGGCCTACACAAACAGGAAGGATGTATACCGAAAGTACACTCCTCGAATGCTGCGCGCCACCTTCGATCGCGGGGTGGCAAGATCGATACAGATGACCAACGAGGGATGCGATCAGCACACGTTGCGCTTTCGATACAAACTGCTGCCGTGCGTGAAGACCCTTTCGTCGCACCTGCACT
>NW_022720046.1:0-561 GCF_011630105.1 Anneissia japonica | reverse complement strand
CCAAACATGATTTTTATCACTCCCCGTGGCGCTTCATCAAGAGTATATATTATCCTGCGTGTAATGCAACACTTTGAGAAACAGGGTTTTAAATACAATGTATAAAGTGTTAATAAATAAACACAATGAAGACACAAGCACTTCTTTATAAACGTTTATTTACAATGACAGGACCTTTGATATGCCTACGGGAATACGTGAAATGGGTAAAATGGGAATGGGCACAGAAAGCGCCACGCCAATATTTTGTTATAAGCACCGCTCTCGAATAAGCGCCGCACTGAAGCCTCCCAAAATGTTATAAGCGCCGTGGCGTTTATTCGAGCATTTACGGTATGTAGCTAGAAATAAATGCACCAACAAAATAAATACCAATTAAAATCACACATTAATTACTAAAATTTAATTATTTTAATTAGTTATCAAACTTAGAAAATTAAATTAAGTTTGTAAGCAGACGGTACCTGAACCGAAAAATTACGTGGACCATGTACCAAGTCTTGCAGAGATAAAGAACCATGATCGTATCTGGCAAAGCCCAGGTAAGATTCAATTTTTTAA
>NW_022720045.1:311-824 GCF_011630105.1 Anneissia japonica | reverse complement strand
GATGGGCAACGCCGGTAAGGTGCCCACGACGACCACGAACCTCCAGAGTGCCGACAGGCGCCTCGCTATCACCGTCGAATGCTCGCTCGTCCAAGGAAACAGCACGTGTCGCGCGAGCACGGCGTCGAAGTCGGTCATGGTGCAACACTCCGTCGTGACCGAATCCGTCCCTCGCAGAAGGTGTTCCGCTAGAACTAAGCATCTTGCGTAGAAGGGAACGACGTCGTCGTCTGTGCCGCTTCCGCACGCAGCTTCCAACCGTCGTTGCAGATCCACAGACAATTCCTCCAACGAATCGTCTTCGTCGTCCTCCTCCTCCTCATCCTCCTGCTCACCATTCTCGAATAATTCTAGACGGCGGTCAGCGTTGATCGCCCTCCTCCCTTGCGCCCACCTCGACCATCTCCTTCGCACGCGCACTTCGAGATTCCTCCAAATTTCGAAAGACATTCAGAAAACGGAAGTAACGAGTTCGCGTCTCTCCCGCTCGCGTTCTTCGCAGTTAGGTACGAT
>NW_022720045.1:0-232 GCF_011630105.1 Anneissia japonica | reverse complement strand
CCGGGATCGTGTACGAGATTGCGATCCAGTATCCTCTCGGCCAACTGGACGAGCGTATCCGTGTCCGTCCACTTTATGCTTTCGGCGTCATCGTCGAAAAGCACGTAGCGCGCGTCTCCCCTTCCGGCGAACCCGGCATGGTTGTTGCTCGAAAGGAAGCAGATGGAAACCGTGCATTCGCTCGGTTTCAGCAGCGTCACGCCGGGAATCTTTCCCATGAACGCTATCAACC
>NW_022720044.1:0-829 GCF_011630105.1 Anneissia japonica | reverse complement strand
AATAAAGTTAACATTGAACTTAGAAAATGCAAAAAAGAGTATTTTACAGAACAACTAAATACAAATGACCCAAAGAAGATTTGGGATAATATCAGATTTATAGTACCAGGTAAGAATAAAAATACGAACATAGCAAATGTGAAAACTAATAATGGTGATATAACTAATCCAGAAGATATTGCAAACACATTAAACCAGTACTTTGCAAATATTGGTCCAACACTTGCCGAAAATATTCCTCATGTTGACCCACCTGCCAATACAAATAATAATGATACTACTAATAATGCTAATAATACTAACAATGATAAATTTACTTTTGGAAATGTTGATGTAGAGTATATCTATACACTCTTAAACTTGCTTTCATCAAAAAAAGCTACTGGAATTGATAAAATACCAGCTAATATGGTTAAACTTGTCATTGATATAATTGTTTATCCTGTAACTTACATTGTAAATTTGTCCCTCTCAAATTCATCTGTTCCAAAAAAGTGGAAAAAAGCTCAAATTTGCCCAGTGCATAAAGGAGGTTCTAGAAATGACTGCAATAATTACAGCGCCAGGGTTGTTATTCAAGGGTAAACAATAGTGCGCCCTCTCCCGGGGCACCGGAGTCAGCCATTGTTGGTCGATATTTACATGTGTTTGGTTCTTGCTGAATAAACGTTATAACTGTAGACTACCGTGTGTGTAATTTCATTTAAGTCGAATCTAGCCTACTGGCGTGGTGGCAGCGGTGGGATACGAACCCACGCCATCGAATTCAGTCCTTCCAGTTCTATCAAAAATCCTTGAAAGAACTGTTTTTGAACAATTGTATCATTTT
>NW_022720043.1:0-1114 GCF_011630105.1 Anneissia japonica | reverse complement strand
AAAGCTTGTTAACTAACATCCCATTAAACGAATCAGCTTCATTAGCTATTGATTATATCCTAACAAATAATACGGTACTAATTGTTAATTATCTAGGGAAGATCTTAATAAGCTCTTTATGTTTTGTACCTCTAAAACTCATTTTCTTTTTGATAATGAATTTTATGACCAAATAGATGGAGTCTCAATGGGTTCTCCATGGGGACCCGATGCCGACATTTTTTTAAATTCACAACACCCATCAATTAGATTCACCATGGAAAAGGAGTACAACAACAAAAAATTACCCTTTCTTGACGTTCTTTTAGATAACTCGGTTCATAACTCATTAATAACCTCAGTCTATCATAAAAAACGTATACAGGTTTGTTAACATATTTCCATAATTTTACGTCACATACATATAAACTCGGACTTCTACACACACGAATAGACCGTACATTCAAAATTAACAACACATGGCTGGGTTTTCATAACGATTTAAGAAAACTTGCACTCACTTTTCAAAAAAAATGTTATACGTTTTCATTAATTAATAAAACAATACATAACTCTCTGAACAGAAATCTATCGCCCACCACTTTGGAATCTATCGCCCACCACTTTGGATCCTCCTAAAATGCAAACACAACCTTCTTATTTCAAGTTACCATACACCGTTATCAAACTATTGTCAACGAATAATTAACGTTATGGTTAAAAATAATTGTTCTAACATTAATGTCAGACTTGCTTTTAAGTCATATAAATTATCAATTTTTTTAATGTAAAAGACTATGTCCCAACTAATCTCCGAGCCCGTGTTGTCGACAAATTTACTTGCACGGGGTGAAGCTCTGTGTATATTGGCGAGACCAATAGACAGTGGTGGCGCCAGCGGGAGCAGGGGGATTAAGCCCAACCCCCATCGGCCTGGTCAAGCCCTCCCCCATCGGCCAAAGCTCGTCGGGCAGTCGGACAAAAAAAAGTAGGCCTAGTTTTCCCATCCCAGCCATTTGCGGCCACCTAGTCCCAATTAAAAAAAAAATAATCTCGTTTTTGGAGAAGGGGACACCCCCTCCCATATCCACCCCTGGCTCTGGCCTTCGGCCCTCAGATAACACTGCGCACTATA
>NW_022720042.1:0-627 GCF_011630105.1 Anneissia japonica | reverse complement strand
TGGGACTATTATGTTTTTAAATAACTTAGAAGGCAAAGGAGGGCAAGCACAAGCTTCAACCCTAAGAAATGCGCGCGAAAAATTTTTTTGTGCTTTTAATTCTAATTTCGTCAGAATTGATCAAAACTCCCTAATTGTGCAATTTTTAGAGGAAATTGGCCTACCTCAACAAGAAATGCTCATGTTATATATGGCCACACTCGTTTTTTTTAAAACTGAATATAAGTATTTTCCTTATGACTTTATTTATTACAAACATATTCTTTCAACATCATTACACATTGAGTTCTTCAAAATTCAAGGTTTTCCCATCTTGAAAACGGTCTGGTAATTTTTTCCCATTGTTATTACAGTAAATAGAGCTTATGTGTGTATACACACATAACAATGTGTGTATACACACATAACAATTTTTAAAAAAAATGAGTAGTTGCATACAAATTTTCCATGAATCGATGAATCCCAAAAAGAGAGGGGGGTCCGGGGGTTCTTCCCCAGGAAAATTTTGATTCCTAGAAGGCGGGAAATGAGCTTTCCCGACTTCTGAGGTGTCTTTTAAATTCAAGTCATTAAAAAATACTTCAGAAGTCGGGAAATCTCATTGTTCACCATTTAGAAATCAACATT
>NW_022720041.1:0-506 GCF_011630105.1 Anneissia japonica | reverse complement strand
CAATTAACAGTGTTCCGACTCAGGGGGCACAATTTCATGTAACTTCCGTCGAGTAAATTCGCAGTTTGTCTGTCCAAAGTCGCTTTTGATAGCACCGTGAAACTTCCCCGAGTGTCACCGTCGTCGACGCACGTCGGTATGTACAGGTTGTATTCGTCGTTCTGGTTCGGGGGTATCTTCAGCCGCACGTTACCGTTGGAAGAAACGAACGAGACGGTGATTTCCTTGATGTTATTCATGTTTGCAATTTGTGGACTTAAACTCGGCGAGAGCGGCTCTTATAAGCCTTTTATTTTGTGGGAGATGCATCACACATGACGTCATGTGTACTTTCAATCACGACGCTTTCTGTATGCTTTCCGTATGAACGAGGATGCATGACACATGACGTCATGTGTACTTCGAATCGCGAAGCTTTCTGTATGGTTTCGAGTTGAAAGTAAATGTGTGACGTAGCGCAAAAACCGATGACGTTAGTCTCATCTTAGATTATTATAAGAATGGCC
>NW_022720040.1:0-828 GCF_011630105.1 Anneissia japonica | reverse complement strand
ATACAATGACGACTCCTAAATTGATTATAAATTTATACTATAATATTAATTTTAACTTACATGGACTAAATTTCATGAAATATATAATTGACACTGGCATACATTATTTGTTTGTCAGAAATACTGTAGTTTGGCTACGTAAGATACACATTTAACTGGAAAAACTGGAGTTAATGCCTAACTTCAGATTTTTCACGCACCATTGACTCCTGTTAAAATTTGGAATAGTGCATTATCTCCATTTAAATAGGGTTAAAGAACAAAAATCACCATGAAAATTATTTAATATGTTTTTTAATTATATGTTTAGTATATTTGCACAAAAAAATTACTAGAATTCATTTCCAGTACAAAAGGCTAACGACAAACGCGTTTTGCTCAATAACTCAAAACTAAGATTTTGGAGTTAATACCGGCAGTATAATTAATCGAAGGAGCTTGGGAGGATAACCAGTTTTTTCAAGAATCATCCAGAGGCCTTCCCTATTCACCATATCAAAGGCCTTTGTAAGATCCACAAAGGCAATATATAGCGGCTTTTCTTTGTTCTCTAAACTTCTCCTGTAGTTGTCTCAAGGAAAATATCATGTCATTAGTGGATCTTTTTGCACGAAAACCGCACTGGGATTCTGGGTATATGCGCTCAGCAACATGTTGTAACCATTGTGCTATGACCTTTGCGATTGCTTTTCCAGTTATATTCAAGAGTGAGATTCCTCTGTAATTGTTACAGTCTGATCGATCACCTTTGTTCTTACAGATATAACAATAAGAGCATCTCTCATATCTTGTGGAATGTCTCCTGTCCTCCAGCACTGTATTAGTAGA
>NW_022720039.1:262-584 GCF_011630105.1 Anneissia japonica | reverse complement strand
GTTTGTTTCAGCCTATCTCGCCGAGTTGAGATCTTAGTGCAAATTTTTGACTTTCCGCCATATTTGGAGTACTTTTCCGAAAAACTTCAAACTTTCAATGGAATAGTGTTTGTTTCAGACTATCTCACTTTGCCTAACCCTAACCCTAACCCTAACACTAACCCTAACCCTAACCCTAACTCTAAACCTAACCCTAACAAAAAAAATTACATTTTTCACTCAACTTTTTAACATTGTCACTTTTTGCACAAAAGTGCTTATCTCGCCGAGTTGAGCACTTAGTGCAAATTTTTGACTTTCCACCATATTTCGAGTACTATTC
>NW_022720039.1:0-194 GCF_011630105.1 Anneissia japonica | reverse complement strand
TTGGCCTAACCCTAACCCTAACCCTAACCCTAACCTTAACCCTAACCCTAACCCCAACCCTAACCCTAACCCTAACTCTAACCCTAACCCTAACTCTAACCCTAACACTAAACCTAACCCTAACCTAAGAAAAAAAAAATTACATTTTTGACTTAACTTTTTAACATTGTCACTTTTTGCACAAAAGTGCTTAT
>NW_022720038.1:0-538 GCF_011630105.1 Anneissia japonica | reverse complement strand
CCTAGAGTTTCTCCAAGTGGAATTCGAAACTGCAACATTCTGATGTTCATGCAGACGCCGCAACTAACTGCGCCACTGTCAGAAACAGTTATAATAAGTATATTAATTGTAATTGTGGATTTTAGTGGCCATATTGGATTTGAGGCCTTATTTTGGGTGGCTCTCTAATCCATTTTGACAGGAGGTTCTAGATGACAAATCCATTGAAACAAAATTGCAGGTAGTATACATCTTACTAGCAGGTAATTTTGTTGCCATTTTTTATTTATTTTGTAGGCAATCTTGGATATGAAGTCAACTTTTGGGCGACCTTAAAGTAACTTCAAAAGTACATGTTTCAGGAAAAATCCACTTAAAACTGTTAACAGGAACAAATAATAGGCAGAATTTACCTAATCAAGTTAATTCTGGCGGCCATTTTTTATATTAGCCGCCATTTTGGATTAGAGACCAAATTCTGTGTGGCCCTTGATTGACCGTGAACGGTTTAATATCCACTGATAAAACATCGACATTCAAAACCAAATAATAATCTGCA
>NW_022720037.1:0-1145 GCF_011630105.1 Anneissia japonica | reverse complement strand
TGCTTTTTACATTACGTTCGGTGCTTTTAACATTACGTTCGGTGCTTTTACATTACGTTCGGTGCTTTTACATTACGTTCGGTGCTTTTAACATTACGTTCGGCGCTTTTAACATTACGTTCAGTGCTTTTGCCGCACTTCGGCTCTTTTATCATTTGGTGCTTTTACCTTTCGGCCCTTTCATCATTACGTACGGTTCTTTTATCTTCGGTGCTTTCATGACCTTTGACATCGGGTCAATTGGGAAAAAATCAACGGTTGTGGGAATGAGCCTAGTGGAAAATTGCGCCTAACAAAGCATATTCGACATGTGACTATCTCGATCAATCAAAACAGTATTAGAAGACCTGGATCTACATTTTCTTGTCCCTAAGTTTGAAAGGGAAAGGGTACGTTCTAGTTTTTTTCCACATGATTTTGGTGGTATTTTAGGGCAAATGGAAATATAAGATTATCACTATAGACCTAGTATTGAAAACAAAAATAACTAGCGGGGACTCTTCTTTATTCTGGATATGAAGAAGCAGGCTTATTTAAATAAAAGAAACGTAATTAATTAATTAATTAATTAATTACCGGTAACCAAACGATTCCAAACAAGTCCGATCCCATTTTTGGCTTACATAATAAATAAAAGTTAAACTCAAAATTTCCCCCTCCAGTTGATTGATTTATTTTCCCCTCCCTTTACTGTCCGGTCGTTTTACAAATGCTCCTTCCGTGGTTATCTCGTATTTGGTATTTATTTTGTCTTTGTCTTTTTATTTTGTATACCTTTTTAATATTATATAATATATATTTTATTCTTACTTCTTAATTCATACGCAATTCAGCCTTTGTTGCTGCTATGTATGTTTTTGATGTTGAATTTTAAATAAATATACCTCAAATGAATAATAAAAACTTAGCATTTATATTACAACAAAGATACACATTTGCAGGGGTCCCAAGTTGGAAAAATGCAATTCGTGAAGCAGGGATGGAGCCAGTGCAGTGGGAGGGTACAGGGAGAACACCCATCTCTTGGGGAGAAAATCCACAATTCCACATTTAGAACTCCCGATCTACGGCCAATTTGTTTCCGTCTTGCGGTCATCTGATACCATTTTAATTGTTATTTAGGGCCTACCATGTTGTATATTTGT
>NW_022720036.1:405-606 GCF_011630105.1 Anneissia japonica | reverse complement strand
TTGTTTATTTATAATTAATCCTTCAATGTTTTTATATTACTTTTCTTTGATGTTTTTATATTATTGTTCTGTATTATTGTAAGTATCATTTAATTCAGTCCTCGACTGCGATTTTGATATTGAATAAAGAAAGAAAGAAAGAAAAAAAAATATCCAAGGGGCGGGGCTTAGCAGAAAGGCCCTCTACAGGCATCATCGGTG
>NW_022720036.1:0-378 GCF_011630105.1 Anneissia japonica | reverse complement strand
CCCTTAAGGAGCAGCCCATAAATGGAAACGTGAGATGTTCCTTCCCACTGTGAGTCGTAAGAGTTGCCAATTAGGAATTCTGCCTTGGGCAAGCAAATGCACTCCTGAAGCCTACCCCACCAGGGTTACGGTTATTATTATTATTATATTTTTTTTTATTCGTAGTTAAGATTCCAACTGTTAATAACTCTTTCGATTTCTGTTTTGCGCCATGAGCATCTTTGATGGATAATTGTGCATTATAAATGTACATTATTATTATTATTATTATTATTATTATTATTATTATTATTATTTATACCTAGAAATAATTCCCAGAGAGGGGAGGATAATTAATAGCATTATTAAATACATAAAGTTCACCACCTTGTTTAGTGT
>NW_022720035.1:0-641 GCF_011630105.1 Anneissia japonica | reverse complement strand
ATGTATATATATGTATATGTATATGTATGTATATATATGTATATGTATATGTATATATATGTATATGTATATATATTATATATATGTATATGTATGTATGTATATATATATATATATATGTGTGTGTGTATATCTATATATTTGTGTGTATATAGATATATATTTATATGTATATATATATATAAATATTATATATTTATTATATATGTATATATATGTGTGTATATGTGTATATAAATATGTATGTATATATATATATGTATATATATATGTATATAGGTATAAATATATATGTATATATATATGTGTGTGTGTATATATATGTGTGTGTGTGTGTATATATATATTTATGTATATATACATATGTTCTTTTATATAATATAATTATATATACAATATATATGTATATATATTATATATAATTTAAACGTAATATAAGAGGAAAATCTTATCATAAATGAAAAAAGAAACTTTGCGTGCAACGGCTTTGGGTCCTGGTGGAGCCAAAGTTTCTTTACTTCATTCTGATCAGATTTTCCTCCTCTGTTGCGTTTACGTAATACATAAATTGTTTTAGGCTTATTATTTACGCGATTTATGCGACATGTTGTTTCTGGGTTTTTCCTATTTGTCTATTAATA
>NW_022720034.1:0-751 GCF_011630105.1 Anneissia japonica | reverse complement strand
TTTCCCGTGGCATAGAAGTGGCCTCTGAATCTGGGAATGATACAGACTGGTTTGTATTGAACTTCAAAAGACTTCCACAGCTTGGCATGAATACTGGAATTTGTGTAGTCTTCTCGTAACGAAGAAAGTATCTGCTAAAGATGCCTCAACTTTACGATGGAAAAGATTCAAAACAAGTAACAGTTTGCTGAAGACCTGTCTCTTATACACATCTAGATCAAGGTGTAGATAAGCTGCCACCAACTGCAGGAGCCTTATATCAGCATATATTGCGTGTACATCTGCAGGCCAATATATGGAGCCAGGATACTGTTATTCATCCAAAAATCCCTGATCCATGCAAACTGGGCTGGGTTATGGAAGATGGTAAATTGAGACCTGTCTGCCCCTGAAACAATTGCATGAGCTTATCAGATGTACCTGTTCAATATGTACATGTTCAAATAATACATGCACGTGTAGGAGATATAATCAATCTTCAGTGTACTGATATGTGTAACTGCGAAGGGAGTTTCTGCAACAACTTTCCATTGCTGTCGAGTGTTTCTGATTCATCAGACAGTGATAGTGATGAAGAAAGTGATAATGAACATTAGCATATTATAAAATCACTGATGTAGGTAAATATAAGCTAATCACAGTATGAAATATGGTTACATAATACTAACACACACCCACACATTATATATATACAGTATGTATATGTATATATATATATATATGTATATATGATTATATATATATATGTATG
>NW_022720033.1:0-1270 GCF_011630105.1 Anneissia japonica | reverse complement strand
AAGAATAAAAAAAAGACTAGATTTGAACTCGTCACTGAGGACGAGTTAGGTGATCCGCCGTACTTAAACCCTCACGAAGCACGCGCGGTTCTGATTGAAAAGTATAATATTCTAAAACTTGCTCTATTTAAAGAGTAATTTTGAGCATTTTAAAAGGAATTTTAAAGAAAAAGAGTAATTTTGAGCATTTTAAGGACTTACGAATGTGTACACATACGTCTTAACGTCCGTGAGCACGGTAGTATTATTACCGTGTCACAAACCCAACACATGTAACCGAAACGTAATTTCCAGCTTCAGTACGTGCTGTGGGCGTGGAAATGAGCGTACGGCGTTTTGGAATATTCAAAATGACCTGAAACGTGCTTTAAATTATCTGAAAAGTGATATTAACAATTTTAAAATTTAACGCACAAGTACGAATAGCTTATACGACGTGCCTGACGACGGTAATGGCACATGAATTGAAACCTTGCCAAGTTTAATTTAAAACCCCCTGTTGGTTGGTAATGCCACACGAATTTTGCCTTTACAGTATACGAACTATCGGTCTGATAGTGTCGAAATACCGTCTGCCGCCCTCTATTTTCAATGTGTTTACATCTTTCAAGAAAGAAAGATGAGAAGGCTCCAAAAAAGCCATCTTTTTGACTATGATGACGTCACCAAAATAAAAAATAAATGGACACGTCCGAAAGAGAATTGATTTAGCTCTAACAAACTCACAGGTGGGAGACAATCAATCAAGATAAGCGAGTACGTTCAAACGAGTATAAAAAGTAACAACGTCATAAATAAAATTAAATTTTTTCGTAATTCAAATGGCAATATGATGACGTCAAAATGTCCGATCAGCCATTATGAAGTAAAAAATCGTATCTACAACTCATGTGCTTTCAGATTATGTAATAAAAATAGGGGGTCACCTTTCATCCTAAGGAGCTATAACAGATTAAAAATATTCATGGTTTTATGCATATATAAATGTTGACGCACGCGTACATGCACGCTAAAAGGCGCGAACAGAAAATTAAGGTATATAACATTCAACCTTGACCTGAAGCTTATGTTCACCTAATATGATTTAGAAATGACGAATGGTTAAGATTATATGGGGTCATCAACGTTTTGAAGAAAGAGAAATGAGGGGGTCAGAAAAAACAATTTTTTGACCATGATGACGTCATCAAAATGTAAAAATGGGTGAAATATATGAAAGAGAATTGTCTCAGCTATAACATACTCAAAGTTGGAAGACGATCGACCAAGG
>NW_022720032.1:0-1269 GCF_011630105.1 Anneissia japonica | reverse complement strand
TATGTTTTATTTATAACAAATACAGTTCGGTATTACTGTATTTTATTTATCCCAGTACAGTTGAAGATTGTTTAATATACTATTTGTTGTGCCGAGTGGTGTGAACTGATTTACTTGTATATGGGGTGAGAAGCGAGTGAAGGATGCTTGATGGCAATATTTAAACATTTGTAGTCCAGTGCAAATTATTGCAGACGACTTGGCAAGATACAAGTTTTATGTTCTTAAAAGTCAATCATTTTGGACAGTTAAATGTATAAACCTTAAAAACAAAAGTGGAATCTTTTTTTATTATGTAGTAAAGAAAATAATACAAGTACATTGTCATTTGGTTAGTTAAGGTTTTAAAAAAAAACAAATCTGCATTACTAGACATAAAAATTGAAAAAAAAGAAATAAAATGTTAAATGATTTTACTTCTAAGCATTTTAAAGTCATGAAACATACAATGCAAGTATTCTACTCTAAGCTTTTTAAAAGAAAAAAAAAATGAAAAAAGGTAATTTTGTAAGATAATGTTAAAGGTAGATTCATTTTTGAAGTTTTAGAATGGTTACATTGATAAATCTAATAAATTTTGAAGTATTCATATCATTGCTTATAATTCTCTTTACAATGATAGAATGTTGGTTTGTGGCAAGTAAACCTTGTTGTTCCTGTTCATTTTAGCAGCAGCAGGTCGCTTCTTGTTTTGATGGAGACGGAAGGACATCACATATCAACTCAATGTTAGATTACTGCTATTAATATAGTTTTGTATAATTTTGTAAATAATATTGTTCATAAATGGCTGCATGTATATTATTGCTCTGGCAATATGGATTCGTGTTTAGCATGTATTTGATGATACAAGGTTCAGCTTCATCAATTTATCCTGAATGCCTTCCTTTATCCTTTCTATAGGAAAGTGTCTCTTAATAACAACATTATCATTGTTTGCTGAATGAGAATTTATAATTTTGCAAAAAAAAGTACTGTATAAATTCAGAAATGCAAATCATGATGTAGTACCATACATTTCTCAATTTAAATTTCTTGCCCAATAACAATGTATTGCACCCCACTGTAACTGCTTTTGCTTCAATGGAATTCTCTAGTATAGCATTGAGTCTTTCAAATATTGTACTGCATTTCCATAGATGACCAATTCAGGTGTAGTTTTCAACATTTGGTTCTTCCATAAGATACTAGTGTAGAATGAGGGCAGTCTTCCATGTCGAAAGCCATGTCTTGGGTACAGTACTACAGTATGGGAATTCAATTATACTC
>NW_022720031.1:0-2094 GCF_011630105.1 Anneissia japonica | reverse complement strand
CCGAGTTTATAATAAATCAGTGTTCTTAAAGTCTACTACTGAAGTTGTTTCATTATTTTCTATATCTATATTATATATATATCATTCAAATAGGCATACAAACATGGGTAAGACTCAAACAATGAAAGAATAAATTTATCAAAGGGTGTATATACAATTCATTATGTACAATTTATTGATTATATAATTTTAAAATAAACTCTATAATATAATAATATAATATACAATTTATAGTTTCGTTTAAAATAATAAATTGAATTAAACTTTCGAAGGTCGTCAGGAAGGCTGTTAAATAAGGTAAGGACAAGGAAGCTAAAATGCTTTTTTATAGCATTCAAGTTTTGGCTTAGGTTATAGTTATGACTGTGAGCTAATTCGAAATCAAAACAAGCATTTAATGTATATTAAAACGGCTGTTTTTAATATTAAGTTTAACAATAATAATAATAATAATCATCTGGTACGGTATATTACTGCACTAAATACAAGAATTTACAAAATAATTAAAACTGCTAAGAAATAATTCAGTGAATTTCGCCCAAAATCTAATTTTATTTATTTTTTTGTAAATCAAACACTGGGTCCTTTGCGATACACAGGGCAGCTGATCATTGAGGGTGACACAGACTTGTAAATAGGGCATGCGCAAAATGTGTTCTATAAGGAGGATTATGAATAATTCATGAGATTTAACCAAAGTACCATATGTTTAAAAAATTGTGCCCAGGGAGAGATTTTTATAGACCACCAAATTGAGCCCACCATGGTTGGGACTGAGGAAAAAATGTTATGGTTATGGCAACTCTAGATTGCCGGAAATAGTACTCTCAGACTAAAATTGTTTACAATTTTCTGATTTTTTTTTTTTCTCCTTTATATTGTTACTTTTAAAAATTTGGAGGGGCGGCTGGGACCTCCCTCGAATCTGCCACTGCATTTTCCCAGTAGCAAAACTAGGTTCCGGTGGGCTCTTTTTTGAGAGTACAGTCATCACACAGGTTAAGAATGGTATATCTAGAAAAATAATGAATGACCAAATCACAGTATTTTAAATAATATAAAAGACAGGGTATTACGAAAATGATAGACATTAATGCTCAGAATTTCTTATCATTTCCATAATTATATTAAATGAAATGCGTATTCCTCAATAAATAAATGAAGTGCAAGAAACACGAACACATTATATAAAGTAATATGAATAACAATGACTATACAAGTTGACGGATGTTCAAATACCTATAAAAAAGATTCTAGATTCAAGAACACTTTATTGTCCATTTTAAAGTAGGAATTTGTTTTTCCTTTGGTTAAAAAGGATAAAATTGCATGAAAAATCACAAGACAACTTGGCGATGACAAGAAATACGTTAAGATATTAACAAGTTAAAATAGTAAAGTATTAAAAAGTCAAAATAACAATCACTGTTTAAAACAATTTTCTATATGTATCCCAGAAACAGGCCAACCAGTTTAGTAAAGATTATAACTATAAAAACCTAGCATTTTGCTATGAAATGATGACAGTATGCTAATTAAATAAAACATGTATCCGGTATTTCATATCAAAACAATATAAAAAATATTTTTCCTAATACAATTTAGGGGGTGCGATCGCACCGTTTGCCCCCCCCCCCCCCACATCCATGCCGCCGGACGTAGGATAGTTTGGTGAAAGCTCATGAATTATTCACAATAATCCTTATAGAACATATTTTGCGCTATTTTCAAGCCTGTGTCAGCCCCACTGATCAGCTGCTCTGTGCTTCGTCGCGAGGAGAATATTTTTTTTGTACAGGGGTACAGTATGCTTATTCCTCCATGAATAAATAAAGTGCAAGATACACGAACATAATTACCGTATATTATATAAAGCATATTATGGCTTTTGAATTAAGCAAGGTGTATATGTTAGATTTTAGATAACAGACTACTGGTATATTTTTTAGTGTTACTAGTAAACTTTTGGTTTATTAATGCCAGGAGGACCATGTATGGTATTCAGATCATATGGAAAGATCTACCAGGTGATAAATACGCAATAGAGCATTAAGAATCAGGGAAATCAACTTTGGATGGAGGGTCAATATTAGA
>NW_022720030.1:0-576 GCF_011630105.1 Anneissia japonica | reverse complement strand
AGAATGTTTCACTCCCAATATGATTACATAACTCACGTGATAAAAACGTGGGTGGATGGCACCATGAGTGTCCATAGCAAGTTAGTCAAAGTGTACATACAACAATACAGTATTAAAACACTAGGCATAGAAAAGGCAGCATATGACAGAGCACAGGTAAATTTAGACAGCATTTAATATACTTTTTAAAACAACCTTCCTTTTATAATGTTAACTTTGTGTCACATGTTTGAGCACTCCATGAGCCACAGCCCCAACTTCAGAAGTTACGTTTTCCCCGTGATACGAAATGGTTGGTTATCCCTGACACCAGGAAGGAATGAAACAATAATAATTTTAAAGAATCATTTGAACGCAATTTCGCACCAAGGAGTTATTATGTGTACACAAATTGATAAAAATATACAGTAAGTTCATAAATTTACAAAGAGGAGAGGGATCATTTGAATGTCTTGATGACGCCAGTCCAGTTTGTTTGGTTTTTTTAAATTAGAAGATTAATAATTGACTCAAAAATAATAAAATTAAACAATTATAAAATAGTACAGTAATATTTTATTTAACAATACATTTTAG
>NW_022720029.1:0-1413 GCF_011630105.1 Anneissia japonica | reverse complement strand
TTATAAATTATTAAATAAGTTACACAATAGTACATAGGCCTACTCAATTACTACTATCTGTATTATAAATGATTAAATAAGTTACACAATAGTACATAGGCCTACTCAATTACTACTATCTGTATTATAAATGATTAAATAAGTTACACAATAGTACATAGGCCTACTCAATTACTACTGTCTGTATTATAAATTATTAAATAAGTTACACAATAGTACATAGGCCTACTCAATTACTACTGTCTGTATTATAAATGATTAAATAAGTTACACAGTAGTACATAGGTCAACTCAATTACTGTTGTCTGTATTATAAATGATTACGTATACCCGACCCCATTACGAAAATATTAGTAAAGACCCCTTGGTAGTGTAATATTCTTCCATTTTTAGACCTAATTAAAATACATATATCAGTTATTAAATGAGTCTTAAGCACCAAGTTGTTAAATGTTAAAATTAAATTCATTCCATAAAAACATTGAAACAAATTTTTTTTTTTAACTTTGCTTAGTAAATTAGTGGCCATTATATATTATTATAGTGCTGGCAACCAATAATGAATGTTGTCAGATTAAAATAATGGAAATCAACCAATGATAAATATAAAATTTAAAAGCTGCTTTAGGTAAATATTTTCTTAAAACAGAATTTTTATAAAATATATTGTTACGAAACACTACAGCACTTCAAAAAACTGTAGAACCACCAATTAAGGGGACACCTTCTTCAGGGGATACAAACAAAAGTGAGAAATTGTAACCTTTTATAAGGGGTGTTGGTATAATGTTTTTCAAAATTATGAAATTTTTATTGACCTAAAAATGAGTTACATTAGAATTATATAAATAATTTATATCAATACAGTAATTTGCTATGCAAAATTCATTTAAATATGTAATCAGCAGTAATGTACTTAAAACTACAATAGTTGCCGTATATTATTATGTTCCCATATTTTGTGATGCGAATTTAATGACCAAATATTCTTTTTTTTTTTTTTCAAATGACCAAATATTTTTTTTCTTTTTTAAATATTGAGCTTTATATTAGTGTCAAAATATAAAGTTGAAAGATTTTATATTTTAAGACTGCTGTAGTTTTTGTCATACTATATATTTTAAAAAAAATTTCCCTTCATTGGGATTAAATATGCATTGATTTGACCATTTGGCACACCCAGAGAGTGTTCCCGTCCCCTTAATAGGGGTTGGCTGTAGTGTTAAAAGATATTTCCCCTAATTTCACAGAAAAATGAAGAAGAAAGGGGTGTCTCAAAGTAGGATTCTACTGTATTGGTCATATATTTTGTATCTTGGACAACATTTCTATCACTGGAGGGAGTGGAAAGCTATGACAACAAATTCTGGGTCCTAAGAAGTAGTAGTTAAAACGACTTGGAATTGGCAAGTC
>NW_022720028.1:0-770 GCF_011630105.1 Anneissia japonica | reverse complement strand
TGAGAATGGTAATATCACCGAAAAAATAGATGATCTGTTGAGGGGCGCTGATTAGGTAAGCATATGGTTAACATAAGCAAGAATTTAGTCCAATGAAACTGTTTATCATCTTGATAACTTCCGACAAAAAAATGTCCCTACCGGCGTCACCACGGCGTCCCCACCGATCGATCTAACATGACGTTGCTATGTGGGTGTTTTATAGATTATTGAGAATGGTAATATCACCGAAAAAATAGATAAAATGAAAGTTGAATGACCAACAAAGACAACTGAAGATATTAGTTCGTCACATGGCTCCAAATGTTTGTCCCCTCCTCCTTATCACCGTTGTCATCATCGTTATTTGTGTTCATATTATTTGTGACGTCTCATTATGCATTGGTCTTCAGGTGAATATGTGTATGAGCTGGGTACAGACATCGTATATCCAAGGCGAATACGGGACATCTTCAGCTTACTACCAGACAACATAGACGCTGCCGTTGTTATTGGTAGACGGAATTACATTATCAAGGTAAGATTCTATACCGTATGCTCTAAAAGCGCCGCTCTCGAATAGTGCGCGCCGCACTAAACCTGATTTTTCCCGCTAAATGCCGCTCTGGAACAACGGCGCTTAATCGGGAGTATAATTATCCTGTGTGATGAAACACTTTGAAAAACAGGGTTTTAAATACAATGTATACAGTGTTAAAATGAATAAATGACACAATGAAGACAAGCATTTCTTTATAAACGTTTATTTACGATGACGTAGGACTTATGTC
>NW_022720027.1:0-552 GCF_011630105.1 Anneissia japonica | reverse complement strand
CGCATGCCTACTCAACAGCATCAATATAGATTACGCACATAAACCATAAATATCAAAATACAGTTTATACGTTGATAATTTCATTTTCTTTTAATGATCAGTTGATTTTTAACTTAATGTTTAATATTATTTTAATCAATCATACATGTATTTACTTTTTTTTCCTTTCCAGTTTTTCTTGACAGATGGATCATCATATGTCGTTGCTTTTAGTTTGTTTGAGCCTTTAAATGAATTGGCAGAATCAAGAGGTCCACTGAAAGTAAATAAATCATTTCACCTTTTCTACTATGCAATAAAGAGAATTACTTCCCATTAATTTAATTGCATATCAGATCAGTTTAGTATATTAAGTATGTTCTTATATTTTGTATAGATATTTTGAGTAACTTTGTAATTTAATAATCTTAACTATGGCACTCATTTTCTTCTCTCTCTTTACTCTCCACTATTCCTCTCTTCCTCTTATCAGGATCAGTTTGAAATGACTAATCTCCAAATGATTATTTTCTGGATACGGTCAATATATGAGCACGCTGTACTACAATATAA
>NW_022720026.1:0-891 GCF_011630105.1 Anneissia japonica | reverse complement strand
AAAAATAATAATATTGGGCATTAACATTGCACTTCAATCAAAAAACAATATTGGGAACATATAAACCTTTTGACTACTTTTTAAAGACATTGTATCATTTTTCAAGAAACAAATTTGTATTGATGCCTAGACCAGTAAACAAAAGTCAAGCCTATTATTTATTGACTTTTCATTTGGACACTAAGGTATTAGATATTAAGACTTACTGATTGTTTACTTTTATTATACTTTGTTACTTGTACTGATCAGACACTACGTTCTGAAAAAAAAACTATCTGATTTATGTACTGTGCAAAAACATGATATAAATGAAATGCTTTCACTGTATAATAATATTATCAAAATATTTTACCACTTTTTTGGTTTATAAATGTGCCTCCCACAATAGGATAGTTTATTGTTTATATTGTACATACAGTAAAATATGTATAAAACTTGTATCGGTAACTTTGTGCACTCAGTATCAGATGAAATTTAGAGAACTGGTCCAAAAATTGCTATTCTAGCCTATTTGTACATGTCTCTTTGGTTAAATGCCTGATAAAAAGGCACCTGTGAAAAATGTTAACACAGAAGCTTACTGATTTAAAATGTGATTGCAAAATTAATTCAGGATGAAAATGTACACTGTAGGTACAGCAAAAACAAGCTTGTTATGGACTGCTGGAATTGGCTGCCATATAAAATCCAACGACCTGAAACAAATAAAAATATAAGTTTGGTTACTTTGCCTGAATAAATACAATTTATTGAATGTAAACCACAAATTTTCACATCAATTTTCTGTATTTCTTAATGAAAGGTATTGTGCCTCCATTATCTCATCACACTTTAATTGGATTACTGTTCTTTCCAGTTTTCTTTTTGAAAACTAGAAAACTGGAGAGAGGA
>NW_022720025.1:0-1709 GCF_011630105.1 Anneissia japonica | reverse complement strand
TATATTTTTTTTTTTTCATTATGTATTACTTTAGGCATTAATGCGCATATTTAATGTTGTTTTGCATGTACTGTAATGTAACATGCCTTCTCACACTACTTGTTCATTTCCCATCAACTCTTCTTGAGATTAAGCCCATACCATAGGGCTTCTATTCGAGGTTTCATGGTATAATAGTAATGTAGGCTTTATTCAATCATTTAATTATTATTATTATTATTATTATTATTATTATTATTATTATTATTGTAATAGTCTTAAAGTTGTTATATACCGCCCTCTTTCTTCCCCACCCCTCATCTGACACTTCCTGTCCCATCACCAGTAGCAACACTGTCATTCTATCACATGTTGTTGGGCGAGTCATAATCTTCATTACCATCTGAGAAAACTAATCAATAGTTTTCCCTTTAAATCCATTTATACAGGTATGTCATAACCCTTTATCCAATGTTTTACATCTTTTTTTTGTCATATATTTTTATGTTTTAGCTTGTATTAATCATGCTTTATTTTAAAGAAATAATAGTTTACTTTTCATTGAATAGCCCAGTGCTTTGTTTTAAGTGCCAGTAGGCCAAGATTTATTGTAGACGATTAGTTTACCATGCAAGGTCACAATGACCCTGTTCATGGGGGTATGCTGTCTCTGGAATGCTGGACTATAGCTAGAGTACAGTAACCACAGATTTTATATTTAGATTTAACCTTACCTCCATGATTTAGCTTAGTCCATTTAATCATGATTTCTTTATGGTCGTTTAATAATGTATTTTAACATGAATAATGATAATATAATGGCAATAATGTTACTGTCATGTGAATGTATAAGCGGTGCTTCACAGTGATGTTTTATGGTTTTATACTGATATGATTAGGAGTAAACTGCTCTAAATAGGAAGTTTATATTTCTTTTGATACTAAATTGTTAACTTGTTTAATTGTATTCACATACAATTAAAAACCATGGAATTAGTTAATTGATTAAAGGAACCTAATCTCAGGCGTTATATATCGTGATATAAACGGAGGGTTAGCTTTCTCCTGTATGATTATGCCTGTTTGTTTCTGGTTTAGTGAAGCATTCGCTGACTTTAAAGCTATTATTTTGTGTTCTTTAACACTTGATGTAGTATGAACTTAATGTTTATAAAAAGCTTTAATACATTCGTTATTATTATTATCATCTGAGAAAACTAATCAATAGTTTTCCCTTTAAATCCATTTATACAGATACAAGAATTGAAGTTTGCTATCAAAGTTTTACAAGTCAAGCGAAGTATTATTTTAGTGTGCAACAACGCGAAAAAACGCCCCCACGGTAGATCGTATCCATCAACTGCAGAATAACCGTAACATTATTATTATTATTATTATTATTATTATTATTATTATTATTATTATTATTATTATTATTATTATTATTATTATTCTTTAAATATTATTCAACTATTATTCTTAAGTTATTATTATTATTAGTTAATTCTTATTTAAATTTATCATTTAAGGCTTCAATATAAAGAGATATTCACACGTTGAGGTCCTAATTCCACTTCTTTTAATGTTTTTTTTTTATGTATCACTTTAGGCTTATACTATGTTTAAATTTTATAATATAATAAATTTAATATTTAAAAAAAAAACCACTCGAATAAAAGCCCTGGGGCGTTTATTGTTGAGAGTGGCTTTTGAAGGAATGTTTATTCGAG
>NW_022720024.1:8228-12143 GCF_011630105.1 Anneissia japonica | reverse complement strand
TAATCAGTTATATTGCAAGTACACTAGGTCACTGATGATGAATAAAAGAATTACCATATGCCACCAGTCATTCAAGCCAGGTGCACTAATAAGAACACCTGGCAAGAAATGATCAGTGTATTTCAAGTACTTTTACACTTGATCACTGATGACTAGACGTACTGCCAAATGCCACCTGGTCATCAATGATCAGATATATTGCAAATACTATGGGTCATTGATGATGACAAAAGCCACCTAGTCTTTCATGGCAGGTGTACATGTATGGACACCTGTTCTTTTAGAAGTGTCAGGATTACTATATGGACACATAGTAATCATTTATAAACAGGTGTAATGTTAGGCCAGGTTCATGCCAGGTGTACTGACAATGACATCAGGTCATCAATTATCAGGTGTTAATAATTGGACACATATGCATCATCATGGACCAGGTGCACTGTAAGCACACCATGTTTTTATCAATCTCCTGGTGTACTGTCTGTCCGATGCATTTCCATGAATTTGCGCATTTTCTGCAGCATTCTTTCCGGTACTACAAATGGTTTTAGCTCATAAAGTAGAAGAGTGTTGTTTCTGAAAGACAAGTGCAATAATGTTAGAATTTTACTTTTATGAATTTTTAATAGCAATATATTCGAAAGTTACTCATGAACTTATAAAGTAAAGATAAAGGGTAAAGTAAAGGTGAAGAATAACGCATTAAACTTATTGTGCTGAATTGCGTATGGGCATGGTTCATGACTACTGTAGCAACTGTAGAAAGCTGCTTAGTTCACATCATCACTACAGGGGCTAAAATAACCATAGCATTGGGGTAACCCCCTCCTCTTCCGAAGGATACAATGAACTCTGTAAAGTGCACACAAGTCAGATGCATATACTTGACCTCCCGTTTTTATGGTTTTATCCAAGAAGTTCTATAAACCGAACCCTGGACGAGGAGTGGCTGGAACCATTGGTAGCGGAGCCCTGCATTACTTTTCGGCCACTCAACTCGTCCAATAACAAGTAGTTACTGTATGAGGCCTTGGTAGTGGAGCAAAAAAATCCATATGAATATGAGTAATTTAACCACCAACTTACAGTTCCACACTCATTATTTTACCCTTAAAATATTGCAAGTTAAACATAAAGTACAATATAAAGGTACTGATGTAGTTGAATGGGCATGGGTGATCATTTGAATCCCACGTCTATTTAGGAGGCTTTTGTGAGTGGTTAAAGCTATTAAAAGTCTATGAAAATTAAGACAAGGAAAAATAATCAGTTGGAACCCTGGGTGCTCTAACAGTATATCTCTTCATGGGTCTAGGTGAGTGGGGAGCTGAGGCTTCAACAATCCTTATGCAGCTCCATGAGGTTAAACTAGGATGGTGCAGGTGAATCAAATCTGTGGATGAGCAGACACAGCAAGGACTTCTAAGAACATCATTAACTTCCCAAGCTCTTGAGGAGCACATTTGCTCTCTCTAGTAATTATGTTGTGTACCTGTAATCTGAGGTTTCTGATAACTCTAGAATGTCTTCCTTGATCAGTAGGTAGGCCTTGCCACCAGTCGCAGGCATCAACCTATTGTCATACAACCACTGTTTATCATCTTGATCACCAGAATACTGTCCAAAAGAAAAGATTATTTTATTATCCATATTTATTCAAGGCAATACGACATACAGTGATAGATCTATGAGATACTCTATCTACAGTAACAACAATATCATAAGCCTTAGTTTGCATTATACATCCTGGTGTTTGCAGAATCCGAATGATACAATAGCTCCATCCCAATTTGGATTAAAAAATAACAATTTGAAATAAAATAATATTAATAGTAATAATAATAATAACAATAATAATAATAATTTGAAGCAATAGTGCTTTCCATCTCGAAACATTGCAAGCATTTTATAATAATACCCTCACTGAAAACATCTTATTCATACAGGATTTACTACTTTTTCTGGTCCTTGGCACTGATACCTACTTAAGCATGAATTTCACCATAGACCATGCTGCACACTTAACATACAGAACATCCCACATTCTCATTTATAGCACTGGGTGGATAGAGACAAATGTAGCCTTGCCCACATACACACATAAATAGCCAGTGTAGAATTTGAACCAACCGTAAGTTTACAAACTAATGCAGGAGTTCCAAGTTGGAGAAAGCCAATTCCAGGAGATCTGGTTAAATGAGCTTTCTTAACACATTTAAATTATATTTTGCTGCATGTGGTGAATACCCATTGACACTGAGTTCCAGAAGACAATTTGATAACACATTGGTAAAGACAGAAAATTTAAATTTGATACAGATTGGTTGCTTTGGGGATATCAGTTTGCTCGAGGGAGTGTGGGAAGTCATCCCATTTTCCGGGAGGCTACCACAACTGGGAAGTTAAGCGTGTTTTAGATGTGTATACCAACCTTGAAGAGATTAGGGTGTTTCATATACAGTCTGCCCCTTGTTGCTCCTAAACCAAGAGCTCTAAGAAAGAAAAAAAAAACAGAAATTATACAAATCAATAAAAACAATTTAAGCATTGAACCATTCTTTTAGTTTTGAGAAAAAAATGTTGAATATTTGGATGGTTTAACACGTTGGCTGCCAGCGACGAGTATACTCGCGCACAGGGTGTTGCTGAGGGCGCCAGGAACGAGTATACTCGTCAAATCGGGGGAAACGTTCTAGCGTTTATAACTTCTTTATTATACATTGTAGAACCACAGACTCAACGGCTGGTAGTTCGGGGAAGATACACCTAAACGATAACGTACAAATGACATATATATGTCTGTTGTGTTATTTTGCCGGTAGTACACTCGAGCGGTACAAGTGAGGGCACCCTTTTAACATATACCAACACATGCAAAAAGCGGACGAGATAACTCGCACTTGGCATAGTCAGTAAAAAGTTCTATCACAGTGCCATCGACGAGTATACTCGCCCCCTAATATTTTCCCGCCAATCACTTCATTTTGATGACATATGACTAGATAAAATTTCAAAAAAGCATGTTTGTACATGTAAACTTGTTTTGGCACACGGGAAGGAACCTTAAAAAAAGGTCTGGCAGTCAACGTGTTAACTGGCACCAGCATGTGGGTCACCAGACCAGCTGCTGTCCGGAACACTGTCTTGAAGAAAAGATACAAATTATTAAGTATGGAGGTTTCTTTCTATTTTTTTTGTTTAATATCTGGAGACTAACACCTTAATTTCACATGTGGAAGAGATACAGCTTGACAAATGTATGCACTTTCCTATGAGCAATATATTTTATAACCCATGTGATAAGTATAGGGGAAATCATTCCATCTTTGACTAGTGATGTGGATGTTAAAAACTCGACTGTGCCTGCTACTGCCATAAGTAACTAACTTGTCTTACTTATTTGCTTTGGCGCCCATCACAAATTCTGTTTCTGTGGTAAGGCGACTAGGGCTCCATTTTGGTCCTTCACGCTTCACTGGCTCACTCTTGACCTTTGCAGGTCGACTTGGTCTAGATAGATTGATATCATCTGAGTTTTCATAATCTTGATGATGCAAGGGTGGTCGTCCTTTTCTCTGGGAAGTCAATCAAATACCTTGGTAAATAATAATCCATTTCTAGCTAGATGAATTAACTTTATTCTACATAGGTAAAGTTGAGATTGAATTAAATTATTATAGATCAGTTCCCAGTTTGTAAACTATGCATGTCCTGTGTTCAAATCCTGCCAAATTCACTTTCATATTTTTTTCTCTAGTAGTACAACTGTGGCTCCAAAAATTTGTCAACAGGGTGTTCGGCAAGTCCGACACAAGGGAAACCTCATTCAAGGTCCCGGAAAAGATGTGTATAAGAGACAGCACAGGGTGTTGCTGAGGGCGCCAGGAACGAGTATACTCGTCAAATCGGGGGAAA
>NW_022720024.1:2568-7933 GCF_011630105.1 Anneissia japonica | reverse complement strand
ATTATTGTTATTATTATTACTATTAATTTATTTAGTTATGAATACTAATATAAAAAAGATCAAAAACATCATAACAAGTAGATCAAAAAAAGAGAAAAAAGGATTGCACAAAGATCTAAATTTGTCATTATTATTATAATTATTATTATTGTCATTATTATTATAGTTAAGAAAAGTAATACAAATCAAAAAGGACATCATAACAAAAACATCAAAAAGAGAAAAAAGATTGCACCAAGGTCAAAACATAATCATTATCGTTACAATTAAGAATATTATTATCAATATTATTGTAATTATTATTTATTATCCTTATTATTATAACTGTAATTAAGGATTGTCATTAAAAATATCAAGAAACATAACAAATGAGAAAATCACAAACATCAGAGAAAAATAGCAATATAGAAAAATACATAGAATAAATTGCACAGGGACCAAAAAGGAAGGCAAGGGGGAGGGGGAATCACTGAACCGCAAAAAGGGCAATAGCATACACCAAACCCCCAGGGGGAGAAGATAGTTATTAATTATTATTCATTGGAGTTAATTAAGTTAACAAGGTATGGTAATGGGCTGTTTTGATATCTTTTCGTTCTACAACGAGGTATAGTAAATTTAGTATTGCACCTAGTATTATAGGAGTTGACCCTTGGGGGAGGGAGCAAGTCATGAAGTTTAGAATACGGATGAACAAGGGTTTTAGCAAAGGAAACGCATAGGTTATGTCGTCTATCAGACAATTTGTCCAATTGGAATTGGGATAGTGCGTCGTCATACGACAAAAAATTAATACCCAGGATAATTCTACATGCCCTCTTTTGGACTCACTCGATGCGGGAATCCCAAAGATGTGTAAGTCCACAATTCCACACAGGAACTGCATATTCTAAAATAGGACGGACTGTACTAATGTAAACAGTGATAAGGTCAACAGGGGGAACACCATGATGTTTAAGGGCTCTTAAAATATATAATTTACTATTAGCCTTTTTGACAATATATTCGACATGTGAATCCCATTTAAGATTAGCCTGAAGCATAACTCCAAGAACTTTAACAGTGTCAACTGCTTTCAGAAAATGATCATTCAGAGAAATAGATGAAGGAATAAAGTTCCTTTTACTAAAACTAATGTCCATAGTACAACATTTCTTGGGGTTAAGCTTCATATTGCTACCTGAAGCCCAATCATGTAGCGCAGTTGCACATGATTGAAGTTCAGATTGGTTAACAATATTACGATACTCGATTAATGTAAGATCATCGACATATTTGAAATGTTTAACAGGAGCATTTTCAGGGGGAAAGACATTATTAATCATTGCACAGAAGACGACGGGGCCAATCTTGGTCCCTTGATGGGACACCAAAATTGACAATACAACTATCAGATAAGTGACCCCTGTACTTGACTTGATAATGTCTGTTGCTGAGAAAGTCAGCAATCCAAGCAACATTGGTAGGTGAAACGTTCATATTTATTAGTCTGGAAACCGCAATCGTATGATCAACTAAGTCAAGGCTTTTGAAAAATCAGTGAACAAAATGGAAGACACAGTGGAAGAATTTCAGCATGCCGATATAGCGAGTCCAGAAGACTAAGCCCCTCTCCCACTAGGGGTTTTTTCAGCATACGAGTTACAAGAGAATGCCGAGTTGATAACTCGGCAAAAACTCGTAGGACGATTCGGAAAGCTCGGAGAGGACTCTTACCTACTCGTAGCAGCTCTGAACTCGTGGCGCTAATTTTGAACATGTTCAAAATTATCGCCACGAGTAGATAACTCGTAGTAAACTCGAAGAACTCGTAATTCATATGAAAATGTTTTAATGAATCGAGCAGAAATCATGTCTGGACCACCAGCCTTCCTAGTATTCAGTTTATTGATGATTCTGACGACATCCCATTGTTGAATGTATCGGGGTTCAGCTGCAGGCAAAAACACCGGTAGGGATAGTCTGTCTAGTGGTTTAAGATTTTTACCTATGCTGCTAAGGTGAGACAAACAGCGTTAGCAGTCTCCATGTGATTGTTGCAATTAGGAACTACTAATTCTTTCTGTGAACTTTGACCAGTCATAACACGTATATTTTTATACCATTCACTTGGTGAGGATCGTTTGAGATGCTGAATCTTATTAACATAAAATAGATTTTTTGCTTCTCTAATTAGACGATTGATCTTGTTTCTTAGTTGACGCCAAAGGTGATCATGATTGTTGCGAATGCTTTTTGTCTCTTGGCAATAAGTGCTTTAATTTGCGATGACATCCACGGTTTATCGGTGGGATGGCGCTTAACAACACGTTTTGGAAAATACTTGTCAATTGATTCATGCAAGGTTTGTTAAAAGTTAGAACACATAGTTTGCATATTGTTCTCGTTATACACTTCCATCCACTCATAATCAACAAGCCACTGCCCATATGCTCGTAACTTACTGTCCGGCATGGGATGCACAATGTGTTTTCTTATAAAGTTAGATTTCATATAAGACAAGCATTTAACACAGAACAAAATCAGTGATTGGTTTTTGTTGGTAAACATAGAAGAGCACACCAAGTCTGAGGATTCTATTTTGAGAACATAACAGATGTGCATTGGAGACATTTTCATTAATATCATCATCATAATCACCATTATTTATTTACATCATCATCATCATAAATATTATTTTCATTACCATAATTACCATTTTAATCATCATCATCAAGATAGATATTATTATCATCAAGGTAATCATTATTTTCATCATCTTCACCATAATTACCATTTTGATCATTATTATCCTTATCATTATCATAATTATAGTTATAATTTTCATCATCATTTTCATTAATATCATCATCATTGTCATCATCATTAATCAATAATATTATTTATTATTGCCATAATTTTCAAAATCATCTTTGATCGTCTGATGGACATTTTGACAATCTAGTATCTACCAAACAACTCAAGCACACTTGACATTTATCATCTCCAATCAGCTTATTTTATTTTTGCTGAAGAGATTTATTTTGGATTATATTTGAAAACTTCATAATTTTATTATAATTCATTGTTATAAAATTTCAAGTTTGCTAACATACACATTAACAATTTGAATGTTGGACTTCAAAGGACATTGCTGGACAAATGAGAAAATTAAGATAATTCCTTAGTTTAAAACTAAATAACTGTTTTGTTTATGATTATATGCTTTTTAACAATATTTTTTGGGATGTAATCCAACACAATTTTAAAATTATTTAATAAATTTTAGTTCAGACATTTTTTAATTTTATGATAATGCACTGTATATAATAATATCTTAAGTCTTCCTTTGCATGTGATGTTTAAGTAATTGCTGTATCAACGAGGGCAACTTAATTATGATGTTCTTGATGTTTTCATTATTGTTATATCAGCGAGGGTGCCCTTGTCTGTTTATTAATAAAGAATTCCATAAGTTTGAGTCCCAACATAGAGTTGCATATGACATGGAATAAACCAACAAACTATTTTTTACTGTATTTAAAGTTTGCAGACTACTTGTATGTATGATGACATTGACTATGCATTGACTAACTTATCACACTGCCATTAAATCATCAATAGTAAGTACAATGTGGGTGTGGCCAGTGTCTGGAGCTGAATTTAATTTTTCCTGTAACAAAATGCTGTTGATCTCTGTTTTTCTGCAGTGTTGTTTTGTCACTTTTGTGGGAGAAGAAATGTTTAGCTTTTTCCACCAGTATGTGCCTGGCATAACTGTTTATTTTGACAGTTTGTAAACTTAATACTATATTTACATTCAGACTTACATGTATTCTGTTTCATAAATGTCAGTTATATATATTACGGACCTTTGCATTAATACATAAAACCAATGTATTTTGATGAAGTAATGGCTCATGATAGCTTAAATGTATTCTGCAAATATATTCAATAATAGATACATTATAACTTACTTATTACTTGAAGGCTGAGCAATTTTAATTGATCTAAATCTGAGACAACCTCAGTCTAAGTAACGACAGTGGTTAGGCTAATGAAAGCTTGTATTCAGCAAATAACATTCAATAAATTATAACTTATATTTTACTTGTATGATAGAAGATAAAAAGGCAACATTTGTTCGGAAGGCCGAGTCCATTTTTAAACACCTATTGCTTGTAAAATACACTAAAATTTGTATTTGTGTAGTTACTTTATTTTTAGTCCTATTAATAAATGTATTTATTTATTTATTTATTTCAACAATATTTTACGAAGGTGGTCCATCCAGCCGGAGCTGATCATTAGGGACCCTCAATACATAACACAAGTAACAAAGGAAATATAAATAGAAAAACAAAGAAATTAAAATGAAAAAAAATAAAAATAAATAAAAAATTTAAAGAAATAAAAAATAAAATAACTAAGTAACAAAGGAAAAGAAATATAATGTGTATAATGTGTATGTACCATTTTTTCATTCTATATTTAACATTTGCTTCTCAGCTTTGTTTCCACTGTGGTCATGTGACATTGATAGGCTAAACTTTGCAGCTTGCAGTACTCCCACAAACTGACTTCGTAGCCAGTACTCACATTAGGATATAAATATGGTTATACAAGCGAATCACTGATAAAGTGACCAGAGTGTTTACATTTTTGTGGATTAATTTGTAACTTGTAGTGTTTTATGATGTGAGCTTGTGCAACAACTACTTTGACTTTTATTACCAAAAAATATATCTCAGTTTATTTATGAAGTTGAATGTATCCGGTGTATATAATGAAATTATAAATGTTTATTATATATATGGTATAATTTTACCATACAAAACCGAGTGTTAAACTATTAGGATAATAATAATTGTTAAAAGTTGGTTAACTTTCATCAGTTATAAAATAAATTGAGATAAAAAAACCCGAAAGGTCCACTGATTAATCTCAGATAAGAAAGTATAATACATACTCCAAGTATTGAAATACACGCCATCGTGTTGGAATTCAATATTTCGACATTAATTATGTCATCATCAGGAATGAAAAATTATCCATATTAGCTCTCCTGGATTCGTAGTTTAGTTTCTAGAGCCCACAGATTGTGTACTCCTGATAAACTTCAAACAGTAACATCAGGAAGTTTATGTCTTGGAATGGGTACCCTTTAAAAGTTGTTAATAATGTACTTAAGAATTAAATGAACTTAAATGTATACATAGGCCTACTGATGATAGCTTGATTAAGATTTGGGTTAGATTGCCTTATCTAGGAAAACCAGGTGAGTTCATTTTACGTAGATGTTTAAATAAGGTAAAGAAACACTTAATTAAAGAGGTAAAATTCATAACTTTATGGCAGTATAAAAATGTTTCTCATTTTATATCTA
>NW_022720024.1:0-2545 GCF_011630105.1 Anneissia japonica | reverse complement strand
ATTTAAGTAATAAATTAGGTTTAATATTTTCTAGTACTAACATTATTGACAGCTCCCAAAACTGGTCTATCCTATTTTTTAAAGAAGCGTTCGCTATACGTAGACTACACCCTTTGCTTAACGATGGGCTCAGAGCTTCAAAAGAGCTTTCTTTGTTTTTGTAGGTATCTTTGATCATTGTAAGAATGCTTTGATCTTTTGTTTAAATCACTGCTATGTCACCTACTAGAGGTAATGTTTTGATTGGTTAAACACTTTTGGTACTAGTGCATATAAGCTTGCTAATATGGATAATTTTTCATTCCTGATGATGATATAATTAATGTCGAAATATTGAATCCCAACATGATGGCGTGTATTTCAATACTTGGAGTATGTATTATACTTTCTTAAATTGAGATAAGTAAAGCATTTTCCTCGTTTGTTGCAAACAATACATTTGAACAATACAGTGTACACATTTACTACTAGTTTTCTTTACTTAATTATTTTTTTATTTTTCCATATCCTTTAAATGTGATTATTTTCATTTATTACTTTTTCAAACTAATGTTTATCAATTGCATTTTTTGGTGTCCATTCCAATTCAAATTTGTAAAAAAAAAAAAAAACCCATTTAATATGCAGAACAGAGTACCCTCTAATAATATTTAGAGAATGCTAGCAATCGCATTAATTATGTTTACCTAAGCTTTAGCTAAGCTGTACCAAAATTCAGAGTTTTTATTTAAACTTATGACTTGACCACCTTGATATTATAATATTCTGTCATTGAAATATAATTAATTTTATAATAAAGATTAACATTATAATTACCATAGATATTAAAAATATATAACAAATAATTATTTATTTTTAATTTTTCTCATTCTTATCAATGATTGGAACTTGTGTCTATGTAGGTTTTGGTTAGGAATAATTTATTGTGCATTATGCAGTGAATGTTGTAGTATGCTGAAAGGGGTTGTGTGTGGGGACTATATGTTCTAGGTAAGAATTATTTATTGTACATTCTGCAGTGAACAGGAAAGACAGTTAATGTGATGGTAGGTGGAATATGAGAACTGTTGTAGGTGAAATATGAGAAATGTTATTGAAATATAATTCTTATTATAATAAAGATTAACATTATGATTACCTTAGATAATGCTGTCTCTTATACACATCTAGATGTGTATAAGAGACAGTTTCTCATTCTTATCGATGATTGGAACTTGTGTCTATGTAGGTTTTTGGTAGGAATAATTTATTGTGCATTATGATAGTGGGATACGATAAGTTCACTAGGAGGAAAAAGAAAGAGGAAGTTGAAATAGAAGTGTAATAATGTAACATTAACAAAATATATTGACCACATAAATTATGTATTGTAGTATACTGTATCCCAATCAAACTATTATGAAGACCAAATGCAAACTGTAAGGTATTAAGTGCATTGTATATTTGCTTGAGATTCCAATTTATTCATTCTGTGTTAATATTGTAATGTTAGGGTCAATCTAATGCTAAAAGCTATTCAATTTCAATGTGTTTTTTTTATATAGTGTTCATGGATGCTAGATGATAGTAGATTATTTTATTTATATTGGGAGAAAGAAATAAAATAGTATGGTATATCAAACAATGTTTTTGTTCTAGTTGTGTTCTACAAGACTTTTTCCTCAGCTATGCTTACATTTTTCATATTTTGCTTATCTATAGTAATCAGAGTGATTTTGCAAAACTAAATCCCGAATAACAAAGAGTATAAATAGAAGAAGAGAGCGTACTCTTGTTTGTTAAATCACCACTCCCTAGTGTAGGATGCCCTCAGCCATTTGTATGTTCTTTTGCTTACTCAAGTACTGAAGTACACCCACTATGAACTTGGTAAGTAGAAAACAAAGATAGAAAACTTTTAAAACTGTGCACGTACCACGCGGGTGAACATACAAACGACAGCGGGCTTCCTACACCGGCTGCGTAGGGCATATCGTTTGTTCACGCTCTCAATGAGCGTAGTTGGCTCTCTTGTTCTATTATACTCTTATATGTTTTATTTCTAATTTTTCTAGAATAATTAGGGGCATTTGATGAAAAAAATTTAAATTGTTAAGACATTTTTTAATATTTCAAAACTAATAATATTTATGCTTTTACATTGTATAGGTTATGCAATACCTGACAAGTAGTGTCCAAGTGAATTGCAAGATGTAGTCAGTGGTAAATTACACAAGATTCTACAAAAAGACTTGCATCTTGATTGACCTGCTTAAATTGATGGTACAGTACTGCCTCCAGTACTAGACCCTGCCCAGGATCTAGTGGGGTCAAAGTTGATATTTCTTGGAATAATTATGTTTATGTCCGACGATGGGGATATGGCTTTAATGGACCGACTGGGGCCTAGTAGAAATAGAGCCATATCGCCATCGTCGGACATAAAATTATATAATCTGACATACGAGAAATATAAAATTGGTAAAATGATACACTACGAAACGGTGAAAAATCAAATTCAGTCCCCAAGAAAAATGAGAATTTATCAAAAATCTAAAGATAACAT
>NW_022720023.1:0-719 GCF_011630105.1 Anneissia japonica | reverse complement strand
GTTATATATATATATATTATATGTATATATATGTCTGTATTTTATATTGCACTACTTACCTCTGAAATGATAACACAGTGTACAGACCATGAAAACTAATCCAAGACGTGTGAGGGTACGGCATTTCCAACGCATCTTGTCTGAATAAAAGAAAACAAAAATAGTTAACCCTTAAAATCATGATGCTTTGGGCACAATTTGATAACCGATTTTTTGCTACGCCTTTTTCTAATAGTAGCAGGCCTACGAAGACAACAGAGGTGACGTCCGTGCCAGTTATTAGCTGTATATTGCAAAAGTCCAAGAAGATAGACGGTTCAATTTAAAACATCTGAAATTAAGTAGCGAATTATAGACTCATTGGACAAAATGACGATATTTCATGTTGTAGATTATAGGCTATGTATAAATCGGTTATCATGAACTTACTTGAGTCTTCGTTTCCATCAACAGTAGCCTACAGATACCTCAGAAAAACGATTTTTGGAGAGAGGTCATCCGTCAACTGAAAAGAATATTATGTCCCTACTTGTACCATGTTTGTACACCCAATAGCAATTATTTGCATAACAAAAGGTCTTTTCGAGAATCCGTGACATAAAGAAAGGGGGTACATAATTCCAACTTGGATTCGGTTAACAAAAGAAATAATAAATATGTCATCAGTTCGTTCACCGAAAATAGTATAATAAAATAAATTTAAATTAAATTTAAAATTT
>NW_022720022.1:0-861 GCF_011630105.1 Anneissia japonica | reverse complement strand
TATATTATATAAATATATATATTATATAATAGGCCTATATAAATAAATATATATAATTATATGGGGCAAAAGGGGAGTCACCTTTCCCCCCAGTTTTTAAATATTCAAAAATCTGTATCTCATTCACCGTTCCCCAGTTTTTCGTCAGACAAATTTTTTCTGTCTTAGAAAAATCAGTGCTAAAACATATCAAAAATGTTTTTTCCTCTGACTTTAAACTAGAAAAGCTAAACTATATGTGCTGTATATATGCAAATAATGTATGCACCTTTATATACTGTATATCACTTATTTAAAGTTAAGCTGTCTATATGTATCATTAATAATAATGTATGGGTACAGTGTCTGCTTTTTTCCTTCCAAATGTGTGTAACTTTTAGATGTGAAATTCTATGGCCTAATATGTTTATACTATACTTGAAATACATACGTTATCAACTTAAGTACTATTTTGATTATTTACATACTAAAATAATTGTAAATAACTGTAAATAAGGAAACAAGGAGAAACTGTATTGTAGACAAAATGCTTTTCTCTTTTGAACAAGTTGTGGCTCTGAAAAGAGCCTTTTGGTTTGAGATAACTGATGACACAGCTTATGCACGTTCACCACGAATACGGCGGGCCAGTTGGATGTCCTTTGGCATAATGGTTACACGTTTAGCGTGGATAGCACACAAGTTGGTATCTTCGAAAAGACCGACCAAGTAAGCTTCGCTAGCCTCTTGAAGAGCCATGACGGCAGAACTTTGGAATCGGAGATCAGTTTTGAAGTCTTGGGCGATTTCTCGGACTAGACGTTGGAATGGGAGCTTGCGGATGAGAAGCTCGGTGCTCTTCTGGTATCGACGGATCTCTCT
>NW_022720021.1:0-531 GCF_011630105.1 Anneissia japonica | reverse complement strand
TTGAACATGTATTGATCACGCATTTTCGTGCGTATATGTACGCTTGCCACAACCAATTGTGAAGCTCGTATTGTAGAATGATAATTTAGCCAATGATTATTGTTTACTATATTATCCAATGAAAATTATTGTACATTCGGTGACAGTTGTTTTTTATAGTTTTCAAAGTAGGTGACTGTAATTATGTTATATTGTGGGTCTACTCGTTACAAGTGTCTTTTCACTTCTAGATTTGACCCAGACTATCCAATGTTACATATCTTAAATAATACAAAACTTGTTGTTATTGATATTATTATAGTCGAAATAAATGTATAATGAATAGTTTGGAACTAGACGTGATGTCCAGTTCCTTATTATTTTATCAATAAATTATCTACCAAACAGTTATATTTTGTTTTACGTTCTTCTGTGATGTCCTGTCTAGTTTATCTGTGTTGACGAAGGTGCTGTAGTGTGTTACTTTTTTTAATATTCATACTTGGAGAATAGGCTAAGCCTAGCCCCTGAATTGGAAGCAGTATTTTACCT
>NW_022720020.1:0-791 GCF_011630105.1 Anneissia japonica | reverse complement strand
AGATCTCCGACTGTGGTTGTTCAGTGCTTCAACTTTGTGGACTCGACTGCCAAATTGCCTTAGATGTTCAGTTGTGGTAGTTCAGTTCTTCAGCTATTTCGACTCGACTATCAAAGTTGCATCGGAGAATTCAAAATCTCCAGCTGTGGCCGTTCAAGTTCTTCGATTTTATCGACTCGACTATCAAAGTTGCCTTTAAGAACTCAATATCTCCAGCTGTTGGTGTTCAGTTCTTTAGCTTCGCCAGCTTTACGATAAAAGTTACTTCCTTTTGAAGTTGATTTTGTCATCATTCAGGTTACGACCATAATCGTATCATCAAATAGAAAGTGTGATGTGGAATCGTTCATTAACATTGATGTAATCTACCCGTGGATTTCAAAGTTGATTATTACTTGCTTCTAATTCATTGAAAAAAACAATACGATACAATAAAACGCAATATGACTGCAAAACGAAAGTTATTTTAACGTTAAACTGCTAAATGTTAAAACTATTTTTTTTTAAACAAAACACATTCCATGGGAAATGTGCAAATTTATAATGTGGAATATATATGATATATATATATATAAATATAGTTAGGTAAGTACGCCTAGTTGTTGAAAGAATAGGTCTACATGTAAGTGTTTATTATTTTTGGTACAAGAGCAATTATGTGTGTATATTATGTTGTAACATGTTATTTATTGTTTCTCTACTTATTGTGCATATATAATTCAAATAGCTAAATGTAAAGTATTCATTAATCTAACGCACGCACACATAAACCATGTCAGCTTTAGGACGAT
>NW_022720019.1:0-1362 GCF_011630105.1 Anneissia japonica | reverse complement strand
AAATACATATAAAACAAAATCCAAGAAGGAAATCTGGCGATTTATTCCATGAAATAATTTAGATTTCCAAAAAAGATGATTATGTGACAACATATTTTAAAATGAGTACAGGTCGTTAAAATTTACAGTAAGCATACATTCATAATAATAATAATAATATTAATAATAATAATAATAATAATAATAATAATAATAACAATAATAATAATAATAATAATAATAATAATAATATTAACAATAATGATATGACATTTATATAATAATAATAAAAATAATGATCATGATGATGATGATGATGATAATAATAATTCGGTTTTTTGTATAATATGTCCAAAAATTCACCAAATGGTGCAACTAACCGTTTATGTCGATCACTGGAAATTTGTCTTAAAAAAAGGAGAAAAATGTTATGTTCACTGAATGAAATTACAACAAATGTATTATGGTTCAAGTCTACTACAATACATTCCGTCATTTTTTCACTAATATTATTAAAGCAAACATTGATGACATTGAGAATCACTTAAAACAATTTAACTTAAAAGTAAATAAAAAAAAAACAGAGTATACTATAATTAAAAGAAAAAAAAAGACATTGAAAAAGAGGATTTGAGAAAAACAAAGAAAGTTGGGTCTCTTCTGGGAGACACAGAAGACATTGCCAGACGAAAACAGTTAGCGTCCACTGCAATGAACAAATTATCAGCTGAAAAGACAAAATTAAAGAGAAAATCAGACTAAAACTCTACAACTCACTAGTCAAGCCAAAAATAAAATATCCTCACAAAATCTCAAATAAAAAACTGTACTCTAGATGCCATTCCCGACCAATATCACCAGACATTTTGAAAGCCCGGTGGCGATTGATGGGACAGATCGTAAGACAGGATAACTGAACACCCACGAATACAGCAATTGATATTATTTCAGCACGACCACAAATATCAAATTCAGGGGAAGACCAAGAACTAGATTACCGATCACCTTACATAATGACCTCACAAAACTGAAAAATCTCAGATGATTATGTGACAACATATTTTAAAATGAGTACAGGTCGTTAAAATTTACAGAAAGCATACATTCATAATAATAATAATAATAATAATAATAATAATAATAATAATAATAATAATAACAATAATAATAATAATAATAATAATAATAATAATAATAATAATAATAATAATAATGATATGACATTGATATAATAATAAAAATAATGATGATGATGATGATGATAATAATAATAATTCGGTTTTTTGTATAATATGTGGGTTTTCGTTAACTATTCATTGGTTATGATAAATCGTGAAAGTGTCTTTATTCAACATTAGAGTCTAAAGTCCAAAAATTCACCAA
>NW_022720018.1:1393-3034 GCF_011630105.1 Anneissia japonica | reverse complement strand
ATTATATTTTTTAAACTACAATGTCGGGGCCCCTCACGCCTGGGGCCCTGGCGACCCCCTTCCCCGTCAGCGCCCGAGTGTGACGCCACTGATTGTAACAACTGCAGATTGTAGCAACCCCAAAACGAACGGCGCTTCAGAAAATACAGTACAAGTATACAAATTATTCTCGCAAACTTCATATCTATCGCGTTGTTTGTGTTAAGTTAACTTAATTTATTTTTATTTTTTGAAGTGTACGGTTTTTTTGAATATTTTAAAATCCTTAAGTTAAGTTTTTTTTTTAAATTTTCAATGAAAAATAAATGTGATCTTTAATATTGACCTTGGTACAATGTAAACCTTTAATCATATATGATTACTTATACAGATATTATAGGCCTAGACTAGGACCAGTCCTCGTACTATGGTATAGAGGCCTAGTCCAAGACCTTGTTGCAAATCCCAGCCCACATAAGCCTAGCCTATAATGCCTAGCATAGGGCTTGTTTTCGCGGTACCCTGACCATTAAAAATTAGCAGACGCACTGGAAGCGTTGTTCACGGCATTGGACTGCAGCGAAAAATGATTCCCCCATCATTAATGGAACAGGCCCACGTCACGCTTGACTGACTAGTTTTGATTTACATTTCGCATGTCTTGTCTTGTGTTGTTGTAAAATGTATTTCAAAACAGTCATGCTTGGCTGGTTTGACATGGACTTTTGCTGCTTATGGCACAGACACACAAAATGTAAATCAAAACTAGTCAGCCAAGCGTGACGTGGGCATGTTCAGGCCCGTAGGCGTGGGCAAGTTCAGGCCCGTAGGCAGGTGGGGGGGGGGAAGGGGTGCAGAGAGTGCGAACGCACCCCACAAATTCCAAAAGGTCCACTTTTTAAAACCTATGAATACACAAAATCGCTCCTAATTATTACAAAATGTTATAGCATGCATTGCATTATATATTTGCCAGCGTATCTAACCGTTGATTTTCAATAATGTGGCATGAAATTTGTTAGAAATTGATCGTCTCCGGTGATTGCAGATTGATCTATATAATATAAAGAATGTTATCTAAAGGCATGCAGACGTACAGGACATAATAACGTTACTTTTTCAGGTCCCAAAAACACCCAAATTAATGAAAATTTAAATGAAATATTAATGAATTATGTGTTTGAGAAATCTATTATGCCTGTCTCTTATACACATCACCCCCTCCAGGCCTCTGCCCCTGGACCACCCAATTTCAAAAAGTTTACTTTAAAAACCTATTATTTCACTAAAATCGTTCCTAATCATCGCGAAATGCTATAGTATGCATTACATTTTTTTGCCCGCTCTTCTACCCGTTGATTTTTAATAATGTGCTGAAATTAGCAGCTCCAGTGATTGCAGATTGATCCATGTCATCTGTAGGCCTACAGATGTAAAGAACATGAAAAATTACAATTTCACAGTGGTGGATTCAAGGGAGAAGAACCCCCTAAAATTATAAAAGAAAATGGAGAAAAAAGAAAAATCATAATTTAAGTTTGCCTGAGAGTCCCCTTTCCGGGCATTTTGAGGTGCCATAATCATAAATTTTCTTGACCTTCTGTCTCAAGTTCCTCCCTTCACCCCCACCCTCTATTCTCCTGCTTTTACTGTAGGTCCCTA
>NW_022720018.1:0-1375 GCF_011630105.1 Anneissia japonica | reverse complement strand
AAAATTTAAATCGCGATATTACAAATTATGGATTTTAGAAATCCATTAAAAAAGGCCCTCAAAATGCTAATTTTTCAGAGCTTCCAGAATATTCGCCCCACCCTCAAGGGGACCCCTAGGCAGTCGCCAATCGTAAGGTCCACTTCGGTTGCAAAACGCACCTCCCCATCGAAAATCCTGCCTACGGCCCTGCCCTATGCTAGGCATTATAGGCTAGGCTTATGTGGGCTGGGATTTGCAACAAGGTCTTGGACCTGTCTCTTCAAGGTCTTGGACTAGGCCTCTATACTATAGTAGGAGGCCTGGTCCTAGTCTAGGCCTATAATATAGTAGAGCGCCAGGGCCCCAGGCGCGGGCGGCCCCGACATTGTACTTTTAAAAAATATTATATAAACTATAATACCGTAGTTTCATTCAATGGGGCCCCGACAGTTTTAAACAATAAAAGCTGGGTTCTGATGTTTGAGATCATGCTTCTGATTTTGTGATCAATCTGCTTTGTCGATCACGAGCCCTATGCTTGTCATTATAGGTTAGGCTTATGTCTGTCTCTTATACACATCTAGATGTGTATAAGAGTACTATAGTCTGTGGCCTGGTCCTAGTCTAGGCCTATAATATAGTAAAATTCTGTATAAGTAGTCATTATGATTACAGTTTTACATTGTACCAAGGTCAATATTAACGATCGCATTTATTTTTCATTGAAAAAAAAATTAACTTCAGGATTTTAAAATATTCAAAAAAACTGTACACTTCAATAAAAAAATTAAGTTAACTTAAAACACAAACAACGCGATAGGATATGAAGTTTGCGAGAATAATTGGTATACTTGTACTGTATTTTCTGAAGCGCCGTTCGTTTTTGGGGTTGTTACAATTAACAGTTGTTACATCAGTGGCGTCACGCCAGGGCCCCAAGTGCGAGCCCCCCCCCCCCGACATTGTTTAAACAAAATATAATATTTATTATAATACCGTAGTTTCGCTAAATGGGGCCCCGACAGTTTTAAACAATAAAAGCTGGGTTCTGATGTTTGAGATCATGCTTCTGATTTTGTGATCAATCTGTTTGCAGATTGATCATACAGTTAATTTTTCAATCTCCAGCAAATTTTAAATAGCATCTAAAATCCTCCTTTTTTGGAATGTAAGGAAATAGATAGTGCTTTTCCTTTGTTGGATCGATTGTAACTCCTGATTGTAGCAACCCTAAAACGAATGGCACTTCAGAAATACAGTACAGTATACCAATTATTCTCTCAAACTTTATATCCTATCGTGTTGTTTGTGTTTTAAGTTAACTTTACTTATTTATTTTTTGTTTTATTTTTTTTTTAAGCGTACAGGCTTGGAATATTTTAAAATCCTTAAG
>NW_022720017.1:0-971 GCF_011630105.1 Anneissia japonica | reverse complement strand
GAACAAGTTTGTGAATGAAATTCAAGGTTTTTGTAGGCCCCCAAAATACGCGTACCGCTAGGCCAAGCCTTACTTTCGTTTAGAGGGTAGCAGCGCCAAGACGCACTCAGCCACCAACCGTGGACGTACAACATTGGTTGCCGCTTTGGAACTGGAATAAAGGGTAAATCATTCAATTGACTCAGATTCAGGCAACAATGTGCTAAGAAGACGAATACTATATAATAATACATAGCATGAAGTGATTTAAAAACATTATTTTCATCACGATTGAAAGAAAAAAAAGTGTGGGTCTTCGTTTTTCTGGTCTTCGGTCTTCGTTTTGTAGATACTCATATAGGGTGTCTATAAATCGATATTGATATTCCTCATTTTATTCCGATAAAATAATGAAATTGGTACTTGGCACCTGTTTTACGATGATTTTGAAATACTTTCAATAAAATAATTGAGAAATAACCGGAGGTCTTCGGTTTGCACCCATATAGGGTGTCTATAAAACGAAGACCCTTGAAAATTTCACAAACAGGCGCCCAACAAATTTCGTAATTTGGATTTTGTGAGAGCCTGGCGTATTATCATCAAAATGAAAGAAAATAGGGGTCTTCGTTTTTGGGTCTTCGATCTTCGTTTTATAGACACCCTTTCAGTCTCTTTATAGCACTGTCCTAAGCAAGCACCAATGTGTCTTGACGACATCTCTAAAATTTTCCATTATTTCAGTATTCCCCTTGATGATTGGCGCTCGTGACAAGACTGCGTAGGGTTAATCGTGTTTTAATTTTATGTTAATTCAGGCCTCCTGCTGCCATTACGTGATTTTTTTTCTCTTGATCATGCGTTTATGCTTTCAAATGTCGGTGCAGTCCGATTAATGTTTTGAACAACAAAAAAGAAAATAAGCCTATGTATGAAATTGTGACAAAACTTAAATGATTTCTTACCGGGCTGCTTGTGATCAGGAAGAAAAA
>NW_022720016.1:0-4014 GCF_011630105.1 Anneissia japonica | reverse complement strand
ATGTACAGCAGATGCAGCTGCTGTCAATACCAATTTTACTATTGTGTGGCGTTTCAATGGAGCTACTCTGGCTTTAGCTGTCATGAAACCGACATGGATATTTCCGGCTGTATTTTGTGAACGAAGATATGTAACTGTACCCTATCCATGTAGACTGGCATCGGCAAAATGATGCAATTGGGCGTTGGTTACTTCTCCGAAATTACTGGGTTTTAAACACCGTGGGATCCGGATGTTTTCCAAACCAGACAAATCGGCTAGCCATGCTTTCCACTCCTTTTGGCTTTGAGCAGGTATGGGGTCATCCCATCCCATCTTTTCTAGGCATAATGACTGAAGGAAAAGTTTAGCCTGCAATGTGTATGGCGAACAAATGCCAAGTGGGTCATAAATACCACTTACTACAGACAGCATATTTCTTCTTGTTGCAATCTTACTTACGGTCTTTGCACTGAATTCTAGGCTATCGGACTCGGCACACCACTTTACCCCAAGAACGTGTTCCTTAGGCAAGTGTCCATCAACCTTGGAGATTGTGCTATCCATAATATCTAGGAACCTTTTGTCTTCAACGGATGGACTCAGTTTACTCCCAGATAACCTCTCACTAAATTCCATATTAAAGTATTCCTTCAATTGTTGTTCCAATGGATCAACTTTACAAAAGTTAACTCTCACTTCCTGCCGATTACCTGATTTTCCTGGTAATCCATACAACAGCCATCCTAAGGGAGACCTTATCGCATATGGTTGCCCTAGTCTTCCCTTGATCACTTCTAATGGCATGGAAACAGCAGGAACGTTTACTCCAATTATCATTGATACCTCTGGCATGCAAACTTCATTGACATTTGGTAATCTGATTTGCTTGAGATGTGGCCATTTGGATAGGTCATTCTGTCTGGGCACATCGTTGGTTGTTACTGGGATGCTATCTTGAACATAGACAGAAGGCAAATCAATGTAGTTGGCTTCTAAAATGCTGGTTACCTGTAACTGGTCTGCCACCATCTTGACACTGACCCTGTCTTTTAGGTTCAAAGTCTTAATGAGTAAACCTGTATATTTAGCCTGGGTCTTCAGTTTTCTGTTTAGTTTCTCTGATATAAACACTGCTTGGCAACCATTGTCGATGAATGCATATGTCGTGATTACTTCGTTACTCCTCTTTACCTTTACTCTGACAGGCACAATCGCCATAAGCGGGTTGTGCTTGTCTATACCGACACAGCCTGTGGATACCTTTTTCACAGACTTATTAATGTTTGGTTCCTGTGACCAGCACGCAAGCATCCATAGCAGAGACCATCTTTAAAACACACCTGAGATTTTTCTTTTATTGACAGCTTTGAGAACTGAGGGCAATTGGCAATTCCATGGTCCAAAGATTTGCAGTGCGAACAGGAATTGATTGTCGTTGCCATAACCCTTTTCGGCTGTGTTTTCTTATATGTGGTTGGTGATGGTCGTTGCTGATATCCTAGTCCAGTCACTCTTGGGTCATTGATATTTCTGGACTCTCTCCCTACAAACGTCTCAAAATCTTCCAGTTTTGGAACTCTCAGTTCCCTTGCTCTTATCTTTCCTAGCTGCCTGATCCATCCTTGTTGGAGGCCTACTGGAAGCTTTGATGCCAGCATCTTTAAAATTATCCATCTATTGCCATCAGCTCGGGGTATTCTGCTTTGCATTGGAACAATTTGTCAAGAATATTGCAAACTTCCTTAGGCTCTCTTTATCTCCAGTTATGATTATTGGCCAATTTGTAGCCTTTTCTTGATAGGCAGCAGCAATACTTGCAGGCTGTCCATAATCCCTTTAGCTCCTTTATAACCTGCTGCAGGAGGTGTAATTAGTTGACAGTTTCTTATTAGATCATGTGCATCACCACTAGTTGATTTGAGTAGTAATTCCAGCCTTCGTACTGGATCTTCTGTCTCCCACTCTACCAGTAACATGAAATTGCGTGTAAATGTAGTGTATTCAACTATATCTGCACCACTAAATGTTGGTAACTCTGGCTTTGGGAGACCTGCTTCCTTTTGTTGCATTACAAGTCTCTGTAAGATTTCTGTCATTTTACTGTCCTCACCATTGTTGCTCATGGGTGGAGTACATGCTTTATCATATTTTAAAGCATTTGGCCTTTGAAATGTGTCTACCGTCTCTTTTTGTAGAGCTTCAGCTGATAAATTCACGGCATCCGCCTCTTGCCTTGCCAATACTCCTTGAATTACTTCATCTTCCTCTTTCATGACTGGCTCATCACTATTCATTAAAATATACTCTGCTACCTTTGCGCTTGGCTCCTACTTGGTAATTCTGGAATGTCAATTCCATCATTTTCCTCTAGCCGTCCAATTTCCTCTTCTAAAATATCTGACTTGATCTGAGCTGCTGCTACGGCTTCACTCATCTCTAGCCTATCTATGAATCCGTTTCAGCTTCCAGTTTCAGCCTATCAGCCTCGGATTTCCGTTTCATAAACTTTTCCCTGGCCTTGGCCACTGCTAAATCAGCCCTCGCTTGGGCAGCAGTTACCACGAGCGACGATATCGCCGATGACTGTTTACTTAATTTAGATCGGACTGACATGGCACTTATTTTAGATTGGATTCTGCTATACAGTTTTTCTGTACTATTCTAGTGCTGCTTATCCACAGACGTCCGTCCCGATCTCAATATAACCTATTTATATCTTGAAATAAATTAAATCGTATTACCGTAGGCCTAACCTAGGCCTCTGCTATGATGATCAGATGTGACAGCTAGCCCAGCGCTATTCTGCTATACAGTACTCAGTGTAATCTAGGCTTTCCACTTGACAATACACGGCACCCGTCTTTACTGTTATGACCAATTAATCAATACGGACGACGTTTACTCAGACTGACAACTTCCTTTTATTCCAGTAACGCTTGTACATATTTCATCACGTGTAAAGTAATCATGGAGTTATTAATTTAACCATATTCCGTACATGAACTATTCCGTTATTCAATGGGTTAGTCAGTCAGGTAAAGACGGTTTCGGCCCTGCTGCATTCAATCGACCATATTTACCTTGTTTTTAAACTAAAGTCCAACATAGAGGGCTCACTACTAATATTAACGAACACAACATACGTAGTAAATAATTTTTTCTATACAACCCAGAATCCGACAACATCAGTGAAAACTGAGGTTACATAATTAATTCATTAATACATTGTATTTAATAAAATTTATTCAATAATAACTAAGTGTTTCGAACTTCATTGCTATATATCTTTCGATTCTGTAAAGATAAATTTGATCTACAACAAATCATATTTTTTATTTCTCAGTACCTACAACACTACAACCCACTACATCAGTGACAACTGAGGGTACGTTGTTAACTCTTTATTATGTTATATATAATAAAAGTTATCAAAATTTTTAAAAAAAATTACTAATTTCATTGTTTTATACCTTTCAAGTATGGTATGTTATAATTTAGCAACAGTTTAATATTCACATATGAAAGTAAATAACAATTGTATTATACTAAAGAACTAACAACAGCACCGCGACAATAACTTTAACAAGATAGGGTACGCTTTTCAAATTATTAATATGTTATTTGTGCTACAAGTTATCAATATCAATCAAAAGTTATTGAATTTCATTGTTTTATACCTGAAAATAGGTTAAAATAAATTAGCTACTGTTTAATCGAAAAATTAGCAGTAATTCGCATGTTTTTATACATTTCAGTACCTACAACACTACCGCCGACAACGTCAGTAACAACTGAGGGTATGTAGTTAATGTTGTATATGCTATATGCTTAATGTTATTAATAATATCTATATAATATATTATATTGCTTTTAAATGTGTTATAATACATGAGCACTAGTCTAATATTTCCATATGCAGTAAATCCCATTGTTTACACTTCTCAGCACCTACAACACTATCGCCCATTACATCGGTGACAACTGAAGGTACGTTCTTAACTTATTATTATGTTATATATTATAAAATTTATC
>NW_022720015.1:0-848 GCF_011630105.1 Anneissia japonica | reverse complement strand
ATAATATATTGTTCAGTATGCCTATGTATTACAAATTTATATTAACTGTTTGTATACCGTACTTAACAATCGTATTGACTGTATATTTTTATGATAAAATCAACTTGTAACTTGTATGTTGATGATCACTGTTCTTGCTTGTTATTTCCTCAATGCTTGTAAGATTTTTTTTAATTTTATTTATTTATTTTCAATCTTTCGACAAAAACAGAAAAGTTGGACAGGGGTGCCGAGGAAAAGCAAAAGTTAGAAAAACTGTCATCAAAAGATGTGCTTAACCAATATGCTGGCCGCAGCGTTTGTTATTGTGCCTTTCTCGGTGACGCCTTTCGCGTGGCATATTTATTTGCGTGCCATAGTTCTGACTTTCGCGCGGTGTAAGCGCTGCATCGTAGGCACAAATCATGGGCAGTCATTTCTGTTTACTCGTTACATTTTAGGTAAGAAAATCATTCTCAGATTGTAATTTTTATGTCTAAACTTAGGCTGATTGATTGTTAGATGATTGTGATACTATGGATATGAGTAGTGTTTTTAGAAACTCTGTATTTCTCTTAGTACACGATATTAACTTTCGAGCGGAAAGTTTGTATGATCGTTTGGGTATCCTTTTCATCTATGCGGTTAGCGATTTTTTTTTGTTAAGGTCATCTAGGCTAGGTAGCCCATGGTTGCTATGGCAACAGGGACATCCTCGCAAGTCATCAGGGATCACTGTATTATTAAGCTAATAATGGATATCATGTTTGGGTTGTCCCTGCAGTTAACTATGGGGTGCCATACGTATGAGGCGCCATCTGTTAACTTATTATTTAGCAAAAATAACATGGCTTTTTACGTTATATATT
>NW_022720014.1:0-2023 GCF_011630105.1 Anneissia japonica | reverse complement strand
TAAACTATTATTGTGTACGTTTCCAAACACTTCAGATCATCATAACTTCATGAATACATTTTAGATTCAGTTCACTGTAAGTAGGTCGATGACTGTTCTATTATTGAATGGTAATTGTTATCATCGTGATGGAATAGACAATACCTGGATTTGCGTCAGGAGAACCAATTAGGGGCCTCCCAACCTATCGTGAAAATGTATTGAATACGGTACTCAGTACCTGATTCACTAATACACTTTATGAAATCACATTTCTAAAGCAATAAAATATTGTCACGCACATTTGTATTTGTGGTATTTTAAAATTGGTTCAACTATTATTGTGTACGTTTTTAAACACTTCAGATCATCATAACTTCATGAATACATTTTAGATTCACTTCACTGCAAGTAGGTCGATGACTGTTCTATTATTGAATGGTAATTGTTATTATCGTGATGGAATATACAATACATGAATTTGTGCCAGGAGAATCAATTAGGTGGGCCTATATGTGTAATTTTGCCCAACCTGTCGTGAAAATGTACTGAATACTCAGTGCGTGTGAAAACACTTGCAAAATATATTTGCAAGTTCTCCAGTGGGACTCGAACCCACATTCTCCAGATCACTAGCCTGGCATCATGCCTTTAGACCACCGAGCTTGCACCTGATGGCCAGGGTTGAATTCGAGCCAAAGTAAGCAGCGAGTACTATTTTTGCAAGCGTTTTCACATGTAGGCCTACTGAGTATTCAGTACATTTTAACGACGGGTTGGACACAGTTCCACCTATATGTTCTATTGATGTTGTCAATATTATAATATATCATAGATTCATGAAATGCTTAATAGGCCCTAAACGATAACATGACTTGACCATAGTTTGTTCTCAATATTCTTTAATTTTTTTAACAAAATATTTTTTAGATATTTCTGAGCGTTAATGCCGTACCGTATATGTTTTAAAAAACCTCAGAACGTATAAGCATTCAGAGTTTCGCCTGAGTAGACCCCACTAGAGGCTCTGTCTCTATGTCCAATCAGGTGCATTTTTACCAATTTTACCTAGGGCCCGGCAGTTATCTATGCCATAGTTACCAACCGTCACGTATTTGAAATTAGAAGAAATTGGTTTTATTAAAAATATAAAAACGGTATACAGTAGCTTGAGTCATTAGGGAGCTTTCTTTATCTCGTTCGAGAATCAATTCACAGAGAAAATTTCTCCTTTCCGACCAAAACAACCCAGCCAACCACGCACTTGTAGAATCTAGTAGTCGCGAGCAGTCTTGTGAGTTTATTGTTACAACCAACCGTTTAAAATGTGACGGGAACCCGACCTTCCGCAGCAGGGGTTCCGTAATAATACCGTATACACTCGCGTAGGTCCTATAAGGTGACCCGTGTATAAGACGACCCCCGAGTTTTAGAAGATTTTTGGTTGATATTTGTATGTCTGGCGTATAGACAACTCCCTGTTTCATGGTCGGAATTCCTAATTTTTTGTGGTCCTGTATACTGCGTCTAGTTGGATAAATGGAGCCAAATGCAAGGGTAATCTTCCAAATAATACCATTTTATGAGTTTTTAAATCTTCACCACCAAAATCTTATTTTCCCATATTTAAAATTGCTTTCATTGATACAACATTTAGTTGCTTCATTGCAGTAGTAAGCTCGCGTGTTAAGCTGGTTTTTCACTAAGCGAATTTATTCGCGCGAATCAAAGAGTCGGCTCGCTTCCTGAGCTCTGATTGGTTGCGCATTTTTTCGCTTCTCAAAAAATCCGATAGGAATGTGAATGCGCATGTGCCGACGCTTTGGATTCGCGTGAATAAATCGCCTAGTAGAAACCAGATTTACGGACGATCCGCACATAAGACGAACATGAATATAAAAAGACGACCCCCTTTTTTTCGATCGTAGTTTGCTATTTTAAGCCTCGTTTATACGTGAGTATAGGCCTATACGGTATTGGTTTTAAAACCCTAGGTCACCTGAGCGTTAAAGGATTCCCCATACAGTGGCGGATTCAAGGGGGA
>NW_022720013.1:0-1553 GCF_011630105.1 Anneissia japonica | reverse complement strand
TCCCGCCACTTACAGAATGGAAACAAAAAACAGATACAAATAAACAGATATAAATAATTTAAATACTCACAAAAGATAACAAAACTTACTCTAGTATAAGCCTATGTAAAATACATTTGATCTTCTTTTTATATACTTCTACACTATTATAAAATACATCTATGGAATAATCTTCTTTGCTAAGATTAATCTAGGTAATCTATTGATTAAACCATTTTTCGTAACATTGACTCTGGCAAAAGAAATTGTGAAAAATTCAGTAAAGGTATTACGGCACCTACGGGGTTTAACCTAGATGTGTATGGTTTAACAGATATACCAAATAAAGATAAAGTTAAGTAATTACCATAGATACCATTAACACATTTAAATAAAAATGTTAAATCCAGGAAATTACGTCGACTTTTAAGTGAAGGAAGATTAATGGAACTTTTTGGAACATTACATACCCTTGAAACAAATTTAACGAAGCGGTGTTGAATAATGTCAATTTTAGAGGCTTGTGTTGAACTGATGCTGTTAAAAATAACTGTACAAGTTTCAACTTGCGGTTTAACTAAGGAATTACACAGAGAGATATGGGTATTTACATTATTAATATGCCCGCAATTTCGCTTGACGAGTCCTAACATCCTATAAGCTTTAAAATATATAATGTTTAATATGTTCGTTAAAATTAAGCTTAGAGTCGATAATTATGCCAAGATCACAATGAAAATTTACATTGTCTAAAGTATGATTACAAAATATACTGTATGGAAATAAAATTTTGTTCTTTTTAATACAAATATTTAAAACTTTACATTTACTTAAACTAAGTTCCATATGCCAAGTATTGTACCATGAATTAAGTTTATCTCTATTTCTAACATGCTATTTTGCCTGCCTACGAGCCAGCGAAATTGTTGCTACGAAAACTCTTGAACATGCGCTAACGTCCAAGAACATAGTACTTCATAAGGATAAAGTACTCATCACTTTCCGCACGTTCAAACACAGCAAAGGTCCACATTTAAAATATGTACTTAAGGAAAATCGTGGAAGCTGCCTGTGCCCTGTGAAAGCACTACACCTATACGGAAAAATTCGCCCCAAAGTGGAAGGTCAATAGTTTGTATTTCCAACTGGTACACCAGTAAAGAGGGCAAATCTGTCTGAAACACTAAGATTGTGCGCACGTTATGCCAATCTAGACCACAGGCGTTTCAACACACACTCTTTCAGGATAGGAAGGGCAACCAAACTACATAGCCTAGGCCCATGCCGGACAGTAAGTTACGAGCATATGGGCAGTGGCTTGTTGATTATTAGTGGATGGAAGTGTATAACGAGAACAATATGCAAACTATGTGTTCTAACTTTTACCAAACCTTGCATGAATCAATTGACAAATATTTTCCAAAACGTGTTGTTAAGCGCCATCCCACCGATAAACCGTGGATGTCATCGCAAATTAAAGCACTTTTTGCCAAGAGACAAAAAGCATTTGCAAACAATCATGATCACCTTTGGCGTCAACTAAGAAACAAGATTAATCGTCTAATTAGAGAAGC
>NW_022720012.1:0-1327 GCF_011630105.1 Anneissia japonica | reverse complement strand
TAATTTTGTCCGGTACTGTTGGCCTAAATTCAGAATTCCTAAATTCATGTACAGTATATTGTATAAGTAATCTCTGCTAATTAGCATGCATCAGCTCTGTACAGCTACGGTATATAAACCATTTGTTATTTTATTAAGTATAGGCCTAGCCCTTATTGTTTATGCTAATAAAGTGTTTAAAGAAGGTTTATTGCAGAGACGACCGAGATATTCGTTTAGTAATAAACATAATAATGTCACTAATTTTAACCTTTGTTATTTTTTCTAAAATGATGTGTTGTGCTCATATTTATCTACCATTTATATCCATTAGTGTACACATCTTTCAATTAATTTGCTAGTTGACCTATCTATATAAGGCATAAAATAGAATTGTTTGTTTGCCCTTCTTTTCTTTAATGATAAAAAGTGGCGGGTAGATTTTTTTTTTTTAAGATACTCATTAGATGGGATAAAACCCACAGAGGCCTAGAATGGCAATTTTTTGGCCCCTATTTCTTTCAGTGAGTTAGGAGTGGGTGAGGAGGGCAAACAAACGGTGTACGGTAAGAATGGCCCCGGAAAAAATGGCCCCGGAAAAAATGGCCCCGGAAATAATGGCCCCGGAAAAAATGGCCCCGGTAAAAATGGCCCCATATGACAGGTAGGTAAAAATGGCCCCAATAATCAAATTCTGAATTAAAACTGATTTTCTTGAGTCATTATATGCATTTTTTTATCTTAACTAATTTAGTTTTTAAGAGGAATCTCCCCAATAATCAAATTCTGTAACACACAATTGATCCACATGCTTTAACTACTGTTTATTTGCATTGTTTATAACATGTAAAGTTAATTCATTTGATATTTAACAAAAGTGAAGTTTGTGGTTATCTATGAGTTGTGTATTTTGGTAGTTAAAGTACTGTATACTGTATGTCATTCCTCTACTTTGTTAGTGAAATAACGTTGTGATGTAAGAATATGAAATTACTAGCTAAAATAATTCGTATGAAATACTATTAGTTGTAGTGAAACAATAAACAAAATAATGTCGTCTTAATAGGAATTGTGTTCCATTATTTGTGTTATCCATAGTGAAAAAAAGGGAAAAATACATCAGATTATTAAGGGTCGAAATTTGCAAGATTAGTTTATATTAAATAACAAACACAGTGGGCATTTTCACCATAGGCCTATGGATTAGACATATGAACAACATCGTGATGTTAAAAACTGTAGAACAGTTCATTTATTTTCGAAAGAAATTGTCGGCCAGTCCTCTGGCCTTCATCAGCTTTACTGAATGTACAAGTTGGCTGTTACAAGTTCTATACTGTACAGTATA
>NW_022720011.1:0-507 GCF_011630105.1 Anneissia japonica | reverse complement strand
ATTGATAATTTTTTACTTACATTGTACATTAACCTTTTTAATTTTGTAGTATTTTTTGCCTCAAACTTTCAAAATGTTAAGTGAAGTTGATTTTTTTAAAATTTTTGTTTACTTTATTTTTCTATTCTTTTTACTTTTGATTCATTGTTGTTGTGAAGAATGCAGATAATTTGATCAATGTTTCCCCTAGACGCAGGGTTCCCGGAACGCCGCCCAAAGCGGCGTGTGCGAAGCACAACACAGGCTCAGAAGTGGAACGTGAATTTGGATATGGTTTTGTAGTCAGATTTGCGAGAAAAACTTCAGCTACCCGTATTTCTCGACTGAGACGTCAGTAGGAGCTGTAATTTGTATGGCAAGGAGATTGAGCAACCCTTCATTCATATTAAGGGAATTTACGCCCAGAAACTTTGTAGTTATTAATATTTTGGTTATGATAGAAAATTCTTAGTTATTATTTTTTTCTTTTTTTAGTTTATTTATTCCGAAAGTGTACTTTCTATCACA
>NW_022720010.1:0-551 GCF_011630105.1 Anneissia japonica | reverse complement strand
ATAATCGGAAGGGACGAATCTTGGGAACGGGAGATCTTTACGTTGGTGAAGAAGAAGAACCCAACTGCGAAGGTGACGTGTCGGCACTACGTTCCCGTCGAATCCGAATTATCAGAGACGGTCGCCGACGACGAATCGAGGGTGGTCGGCTGTCGAGAGGAGACGACGATGCCCAGGTTAAAGAAGGAGGAGCGGGTACACGTTAATTTTTAGATTTTGATAAGATTCGGTCCAGCTTTGTGGTGACCGGAGCGGCGTCACTTACACGAAATGTTGCTCCTGTATAGATTTTGATTTGAGTATTAAAGCATAAAAGTCCAAATGATTAACCGGATTTCCATTCGCGATGGAGACTGTCAGACTGGAACGGTTTGTAAAGGCTGCGAGCGGTCTGCGTGTGATCGAACGTCAGATTAAATTTCTGGTATCGACACTCTACCTAAAAGGTCGAGAGTTGGTATGTATCCACTAGAAGAATTGCATTTTGAATTTCAACAGATATCGGAGTCGTGCATCGACCTCGTTGAAAAAATTGTAACGAAAGGAATGGC
>NW_022720009.1:0-1726 GCF_011630105.1 Anneissia japonica | reverse complement strand
TTGACTAATATTGAATATTATTATTAGCTACCGTAACTTTTGAAACTTACTTAGAACTTATCTAGGCCAAGGAGAGGGCTAGCTATGCCGGTGTACGTAGGACCGGTTCGGCCAGGATGCGATGTTTTTCCCGTACGAAACATTTACATGAAACTCCACTCAGGCCGTCTCCACTGAATCGACCCGAAAATCTCATACAGTATTGCGGAATTCAGGAGGTCAAAAGGTCATCAACAGATAAACGTCTACAAAACAACTTCTGAGAGAACGTCGCTGTCTAATTTTTAAAAATACATTGATGTTACCGTGCTCAGAATTCTATTGGGTCGTTTAAGATGACATATAATATTTGATTGAGCTGCACGAGTAATGAAAAATGTTATTTTAACTTGAGTTACATACTGTGACAATTTTTATTTTTTAGTTAAGTCTGGGTTTTGCATACCTAGGCCTACTATTTACTAAAAATATACGCTTTCTGGGGAAAGAGAGGAAAAGCGCGTTTCTCGGGGCGTTTCTTCATCAAATGAAACAGGGTGACAGTTATTTTCAAATTAAGCTGAGAATAGGCAGCTCTAAAATACTGGATGCCATAAGACCTGCCAAAATGGCAGAGAACCAATGAATGTATAAATGAGGCCTAAGCCTAGTTATTAATATCAGGCATAGTAATCTGCAGGTTCTTGATTACAAGGCTAGACTTTTGGTGCCTGCCTAGGGACCTAAGCCTAGTTTAAAGAGGGGCCTAGTAGTTACACAGCCTGTAGTTAGGCATCCTCTCAATCTAGCCTTTGGTATTACTGTACCTATCTACACTTTATAAAAGGGGGCACTAGCTGTTGTTGCTGTAGATAGAGTACTAAAATTTAATAACATCAAGAAGGTCACATTTAGTTACACACGTACATCCCATAAATCCGTTAAGATATCATCATAGGCCTACCGTATGTAAACATAGAAAGAGCAATAATAGTAAAACTCGAGCGTCACGACATTGCGAAGTGTCTGCTCTTGTTCCTCGTATCGAACTCAGTCGAGTCAATCCGAGATGGCCCGAGTGAAGTTTCATGCAAATGTTTCGTACGGAAAAAAAAATCGCGGCCGGGATATATTTGTATGGAACGCCAAGTAGGCGCAAAACTGTGCATGCTGTACGTGTGTGGGTGTGTGTGTGTGTGTGTGTGTGGTTAATCTATTGGTGCTACAGTATCCATTATTTCGTGTTTTTGTTATGTCTTCTACGTTGGCAAATAATTAATGTGGTTTTAAGGAAATTCGGGCATTATTATGCTGCCATTAGTTTGCCAAAACAACAGTGGATTTTACTAAGTTTGTGTAAGTCCCATGTAAGTTAGTAATTAATGATTTAGATTTATTTATTTATTTATTTATTTCCTTTCAACAGACCAACAGCGAATCATCGCCACTAACAGGCTGGTAAAATATATAAAATTTAAATATATCAAATGTACAGACGAAAGAGTACAAAAATCTCACCTATTCAAATGATTAATAATAATAGAACGAAATATAGACAAACTATTGTGAAAAATGTCAATATTAGAGGTTAAAATAAGAGAGTTATATTGAAGTGAAAGTCTAGAAATAAGACTACGGTGGCATATATTTCGTTTTATCTTTTTAAAACAAACGGATGTACATTATATAGGCCTATGCAATCATATTTTGATAATCGTGTTGTATTATCAGGTCTTTATGCTGCAAA
>NW_022720008.1:566681-574915 GCF_011630105.1 Anneissia japonica | reverse complement strand
AAGGATTTTAAGCAGAGACCCTTGAAAAGAATTAGTACAAAAATTAAAATTTAGAAACACAATAATTATTTTATAAAAATAAGTTAAATAAGTAATAAATAAATAGATTACCAAAAAAGAAAAATAATAATAATACATTGTATTTACTTAAGTACTTAAATCAGATATAGACCTAAAGATGAAATATTGTGACATTTTTTCAATGAAATAATTAGTTATACTTTAAATAAATGTAAATTTGATGATTGTTTTATACAGACAGAAAGACTACCGGTATTCCACAGTTTGGCACCCGTGTAACTAATGAACTTTAATCCAAGTGTAGTTCTTCTAAAATGTATTGTTAGTGGCCATTGTGTCTAGTACATTGAGTGTTGGTATCCCTCACTCATTGAAAAACAAAATTTATAAATGGTAGAAAAGTATTATTATTATATTGAAACATAAGAATAGCGATGAATTTACAGTGAATGTCAAAAATGTTTAAAGATCTAACAGAAATAAATAATGGAATTGATGCATGATAATAGTTGACATTACAAACAATCCTTAAAGCTTTTCCGCAAAATTAAATAAACGATTTAAAAGTGTTGGGTTTGCCATATCCCAAAATAAGACTGCATAGTTTATGTGTGGAACAACCAGAGACATATATATTTAATAAAATGGAAGACGGCAATACCGTCTTGGCCTTATTTAACACACCAATAACATGAGAAACTCCAGTTGAAATATAATTACCACGAGTGTGAAAAGTTTAGAATTCATATATGAACACCGAGAAGTTTTATAGCACATGTTTAATCAAAATCATTGTTGCTGATAGTTAATTTTAATGCATGTTTACCGGTTTATTTCTTAATCTAAATATTATGAATTTTGATTTTTGTGCGTTAAGTGTAAGTTTATTTGCAAAAATCAAGTGGAAATGTTAAAAGTTTATCATTCATTATTTGAAAAGCATCGTTAAGGCTCTTATGACTACAAAACACAATTGTGTCGTCAGAAAACTTAACAATTTTGGTTTGTCGAACGACTGTACGAAAGTCATTCACATAAAGTAAAAACAGTAGTGGCCCTAAAATAGAGCATTGAGGCACTCCAAATTTTATAATAACTATATTAGATGAATTATTTCCTATGAAAGTTGATTGTTTTCTGTTCGACAGGTAACTAGAGAACCACTCTAGTGCAATGCCTCTAATACCATAATAACTTAATTTGTCTAATAGTATATGATGATCTAATAAAATCAAATGCCTTGGACAGGTCTAGAAAAGCTTCAATGGTATATTTATTGTTATGAATAGCGGAGATAATATTTTCTACTGAATGTAATGAATAAGGCATGAGTTGTTGAATGATTGACACGAAAACCAAATTGTGAATTATCAAGGATATGAAGTATTGTTTAAGTACAACTTTCTCTAACACTTTTGAAAAGACTGGTAAGATTGATATTGGCCTGTAATTATTTAATTCCACCGGATCACCCCTTTGAAAATGGGAATTACCTTGGCAATTTTCATGCCCTCTGGAACACAGCCAGTAGATATTGATAAATTGATAATATAGCTGTTGGCCAGAAGTTTAAAGATGACCACTTGTTGTGTTGGGCTTTTGCCATATCATCTCTATCACGCCCATGATCAATATGTAGATATCTTTATCGTGACGAATTTTTATTAAATAGATAAATAAATAAGTGGAAGGGTTTGATGACACCAGCTAGATGAAGTCTGATAATTTAGCACTAATATCGATACCAGGGGCGGTAGTCTTCAAATTATTTAGTAGATCCAAAACTTCCTGTTCTGTAATTGTCCTGAAAAACATCGATGATGGAAAAATTACCATTTAAAAATTGTGAATATTTGTCATCGTTGTCGTTTAAAGAAGCAGCATTAGTCTTTTGTATCTGTTTGGCCTCTTCCATACGCGTCAACAGAAGGCAGGACATTGTTGACGCAATCTCAAGCGACAAGCAGATTTTGTAATGCGCATGCGCTAAATAATAAATATTTCTTGGCCGTTCGAACTAATTATAAACGGCGTTTTTGTGCAACTTTCTCTGCTACTTGTGGAGTAGCCCACCAATTAGCTCGACCTAATACTTTCAATGCCACACTATCCCACCAGGTACCCATACTCCCAGTGGCGTAACTACCGCAGGTTCAAAAGTTTCTTTGAACCTGGGCCCCGAGCTCCAGGGGCCCCGATCTATATAAAAAAAAAATTAATAAATCGGATTTTCTATTTTTATAATTATTTTATTGTTTCTTGTATACATTTGTGGCGTACTTGCGCTGTATGGCCTATTTTATATGTATCAGCAATGATCAATGTATTTTATTTTAGACTCATGAGGATCGTCAGCATGATATGTGAACAATTAAGTTGATAGCCATGTTATGAAACTTGTGTAGTGATTGATCCAGGTATTGCTTGTTCATAATCATTAATGATATGACTTTAATTATTAATCTTAGTGTATTGTTAATGATTGTTGTAATTACATATAAGTATATGCTCTTTATCCATATAATTCATACATGAAATAAGATTGAATCGTTTAAAAACGTTTAATGATTTAATGTTTTGCCAGTGTAGTTTCACTGGGCTGTTTACCTATTGGCGTGGTATGAAGTGAAGTGTTTTGCCAATATACGCTCTTACGCTTAACTTAAACTTGCAGTTTCACTAAATTATTCACCGATTGATGTTTGTTAAAGTTGTTTTGTCAATACATTACGCAATGATATAATGCAATTGAATATTAATGGTTCATGGTTGTGCGATACATTATAATAGTTATGTATATATTTATATATATATATATTGCAGGGCTGTTTCTTTTGCTGTTTCCTTTGCTGTTTTTTTATGCTGTTTCTTCCGCTGCTTTTGATGTTCCATTTGCGAATATTGCTTTATTAAAGTTTGAAAGAGAATTAATCACGTATTCGTTGCGTTTCATCATTATTGTCTATCAATTTTGGGTTCAAGAATCATACTCTGAGCGCTGGGGGACGAATCGAGCCACATCAATCCCGGGTGCAATCCCCGAACCATAACAGTAACACATCTTTTATTTTACATATTGTTTATATTTCACGATACCCTGTACGTTGTGTATTATAGTTGGCAGTTATTGATTGGGAGGAGAGAGGCAAACGTAAGAAAAGTGCCCAACGACACAAGTAATGCGACGGGCGCCGGTGTTGAGCTTCTGATCTCACGATCAAGAAATCCAACGCCTTACAAGCCCCGCACCACACGCTCCCGCAAATTAATATTGTATTATTCTGATAAGGGCCAAAATAATACAGATTTTCACCCATAAAAGCCATAAACTATTTCATTAACAAGCCGTATACTTAACTTAGCAAAAGAGGAAAAAATCTGTAAATAATACTTATCATATAAGGGTCTAAAACTTACCATTATTCGATATTGACAAACCACTTAGAGAGATACTAGAATATAGGATTGCAATGGTGTCTGCAATATCACCGTCAGCATCTAAGTTACCGCGCGAGACCATGTTTGTTGCAGAATGATTAATCCAGTATATATACCTTTAAAAAAACAATTTTATGTCAATTGATAGCAAAAGTTGATATTGTAATGTATGAATATTATACTATTTTTATCTCAACCTCTTATATAAGCTCTGAAGTTTGACCTATTCAACAAACCACAACTTGATTATCCATAACGATATGATGTTGATGACGATGATGATTATGATCATGATGCTGATAATGATTGTATTGGCTATAGTGATCAATATCACGGTGACAACATACATGAATTAAAAGTCATCAAATTATTAAAATGAAAGGACTCAAATTCTAATGGCGCTTGGCTCACCGAGGGAGACTTAGTGGTCAAGCAGTTGACGTTTTCGCCATTTAGGCGAATGGTCCCTGTGGAGGCTCAGTTTACGTGAGTGTCTAATATAAGTGAGACTGTCCGTTTTCAGTGAATTTCTAACAAGTGGCTTACGGAATTGGTCTATTTGTCCTAGATGAATTTTAATTTGTTAAAAAAAAATATTAGCTAAGGCCAAAAAGTAAAAAATGTACTTGTTTAGCGTCACCGCCCGACCCTGATTTTTAGCCACCGCTCATCGCTTTTTTTTTTTTTTTTTTTTTTGGGGGGTAAAAAAGTGCTAAAAATCGACTTAAAAATGCCGATAATAGAGAAAAAACGATCGTGTTTTTTCATCTTCAGCACAGGGAACAAGATGTGAAGTGCGCCACCAGGTGTGTTTTCTTTTTCTACAGAAAAAAAATAGATTCCCTCACACATGTGACAGAGATCGCGGACAATTTGATCGTAGACTTACATATTTTTATTTGGTTCTTCTTAGATAATAAACAATGTTTTATAATAATAAAGTACTATGAAGAAAAATAATAGGTTTACAACACGCTTCAATTGGCAGATGTTTTAAGCCTAGCCTACCTAACTAGGTCTAGGCTAGACCCTATCTAATAAGTATGGCTAGGCTACCTGCCTAGGCCTATAGCCTAGCACTACAGCAGTTGCCTACGAAACGACAATGTTTATTTAAATAAATATTGTACACAAATAATTTATGTAAAATAGTGTCTGTTATAGCCTTTGTAAAAGATTTGGCTTGGCACTAATGCAGTTTTTGAAATCTCTAGGCCTAAGAAGCCTACACATAAAAAAAACCCGCCCCACCCCCGCCCCTGAAAATTTCTGAGATGTGACGCTAAACAAGTATATTTTATTTTTGGGCCTAATGTGGGTTTCTAATGAATGAAATTTAGTTGAAACTAACGCCGACATAAACATTAATAAGATCTGTGAAGAGACTTTGTGTAGGGCCCGGTCTCAAGAATTTGCACATAAACTATCCTGACTGCTCTTTTCTGGATCAATATGATTTCATTTTGTTTAATTGAATTGTGAAAAAGTGGAATATAGCATGTTAAGTATTTTTTGAGGAATTCAAGCAAACATTTCTTGCTATAAGTTTATAAAGATAGTTTGAATATAGGCCTAATATATAACAAGAATCTTTGCATCTGTAACTTGATGTAAGTTGTATATAATAATAATAATAATAATGTCGTTCTTATATAGCGCTTCATGCCTTTACAAGGCCTCTAAGCGCTTCACATTACCACCTCGTTCATTGGATCAAACACATATGGAACACATTGAAACACCAAATTAAATTAGTAAATGAAATTATATTATCATTCCATAAATTGCAGCTAGTAATCAGCGCAGGTTGTGTTGGAACCTAGAGGAGAGAGGCAACCGTAGATAAAGTGCCATGCCCAAGGACACAAGCGATTTGCACAGCCAGAGTTTCGAACCCCCGACCTCAAGGTTGGGATTCCAAGCCACAACCGGTGCGCCAACCACTCAAATGCCCCAGCGTAAGCTTCAATCCATTATGAGGCAAATAAAATTGATAAAATTTTGAATTAATAATTACGAATTATGGTGACGTAATATTCTATTGTGACCATAGTGTCCTACTATACTGCTTTCTTTTTCTAAAATTTTAGAAAAAAGTTGTCCGTAGCAAAATTTGTCGATAATTGGATATTTATTTAAATGCTGTATTTCTTTAAGAAGGGAATTACTTTNNNTAATAATACATCGTGTAGCATCTCTTAACAGATATAGTCCTGTAAATAAATGAATAAGGAAATTGTGTATTAAAATGTTTCTGGCGGAACTCGAACCTACGACATTTGGCTGTCAGTGTGAGCGTCATAACAATTAGACCACGTAGGCTTCATGATTAAACAGATTCAAATACCACCAGATACACTCAATTACACAATAGGTACGTCTAGAAACAAATAGTTACATATAATATAAATCAAGATAGCCGTAACATTGTTAAATTATATAAAGTAAATCCTCAAAGAAAGGTAAATACAGTGTTTTGTTGAGCGCATAGTTTTAGGTATACGCTATAATAATAATAATAGTAATAATAGTAATAGTAGTAATTGTAGTAATAGTAATAATAATAATAATAATAATAATAATAATAATAATAATAACAATAATAATAATTGTAGTAGTAGTAGTAATAGTAGTAGTAGTAATAGTAGTAATAGTAATAGTAGTAATAGTAGTAGTAATAGTAATAGTAGTAATAATAATAGTAATAATAATAGTAATATTAGTAATAGTAATAGTAGTAGTAGTAGAAGTAGTAGTAGTAGCAACAGTAGCAGTAGCAGCAGCAGTAGCGGTAGCAGCAGCAGCAGTAGTGATAATAATAGTAATAATAATAATAATAATAATAATAATAATAATAATAGTAGTAATAATAACATAATATAATATGATAATAATAATATATATTTATTATTTATTTATTATAATATATATTTATTATTACTACTATTATTATTATTATTACTACTATTATTATTATTACTACTATTATTAATAATATTGCCAGAAAGAAAGATGACCCTTTGATGACGTTTGACGCTAAGTTCGTGAACATCATTAAGACCCTACATTATGCCAATGCATATGCGCGAAAGACAAGATTCTGCTATGTTATGTGTGGTAGAAGTCTGTGGCTAACTGAGTAAACAAACTGAAGGGAATCTGGCAACGCCATTCAAGTGACCTTTTATCACAACTTTTAAATAAACTGTACCCATTTCATTATTTTATTTACGTATTTTTTAAATATTTAATCAAACTTCTGTGGTTTGACTTTCATATGTATTTTGATGTGTTGTTAATTAAGTGAATGTTTTCATATTGTTTTTTTATTTCATTTCTGCGTTTCGGAGGTTTTGAAATAAAATTGAAATTGGAAAAGGCATATGCTTGCTTGAAAACATCAAGAAAGACAACATTTATTAATTGATCATAATAAACTGTTATGTTACCTGTTAGTTGAATCTACTTGTAGATAATCAAATGTGCATCCGCAATCACTGGAAGTAATAAACGTTCTTCCAGTTCGATCAAGGTTGATGGAATAAATTGAGGCGTCATCTTCCACCCAGTACAATTTACGATCACTGACATCAATTGCAATACCTCTCTTAGATATAGCTTCATTCCAAAGTTATGATAGAATAGTAGAATAAAAATGTGAATAAAATAAATTGGGTTTAGAATATTGTAAACCTTATTGTAACAATACATATCCCGAAAGGTCCACTGATTAATCTCAGATAAGATAGTATAATACATACTTTAAATATCGAAATGCACGCCATCTTGTCGGGATTCAATATTTCAACATTGATTATATCATCATCAGGAATGAAAATTATCCATTATTGCAAGCTTTTATGCACAAGTATCGAAAGTGTTTTAAGCTCTCGCTTTAAAAGACATTTTTTTCTTTTTTTCCTTTACCGTTCTCCTTAGTCTTTTTCTTGTGAAGTTCTTGATTCCATCTCCTGCAGTATCGACCAGGCTTTACAATCTTATCCATCTCCAAAAAATAAGATCTGCGGTGACTTCAATGTTCACCACCAACAATGGCTCACTCATCCTAGAACTACTAACTTGCCTGATATTTTGTCATATAAGTTATCTTATGATCTCGAACAAATTGTCAATCGACCAACTCGTTTTCCTGATCGTGTAAATGTCTCGTCATATCTGCTTGACCTCATCTGTTTGCTCCAGTCCTGACCAATGCAGCACTGAGGTGCTTGTTTCAAATGACACTTCCGTCCATGCCGTTGTTTCAGTGAAGGTGTCCTGTCTATCTGTTCAGAAATTCACACCTGTTCATCGGACAATCTCTTTTTAATAAAGCCGACTGGGATAGTTTCCGATCCTTTTCTAGGAAATATCTCACTGAAATACATGTTCTAAGCGCATCAGAGTCAGCCTCCGTACCTACTGACTGGGTAAATATTGGTATGCGCTTGTTCATCCCATCCCAAACTTTTCAAATTCAATCTCATTCGCAACCCTGGCTCTCTCCAGCATGTTGCAATTGCACATGGCCGGCGGAACCGGGGGGGGGCCGGGTCCCCCCACTTTTTGGCGAAAAATATGTCTGGAGATTTTTGTATGATCGGAAATGCAAAAAAAGAAGGAGGGAAGAAGGAGGAGAAGGATGGGAAAGAGAATGTTTATACAGTACCCGACCGAGTTACATTTTCTTGCAATTCATATTGGCGGATCTGGGGGAGGGGGGTCATTGGTCCTTACCCCTCCCTTGGGCAACAAGAAAAGGGCAAAAAGAAAAT
>NW_022720008.1:546184-565194 GCF_011630105.1 Anneissia japonica | reverse complement strand
CGATAAATCGGGTCGGGCTGCGTCGGCCGACGCTGTCTGAGTTGGCCTTAACATTTCAGTCTATGCTGATGTCACAACTCTTTCATTGTCATACATTCGTGCACACAACCGGCAACACTATGTAAAAATTCTCAATTCAACCCCAGGAAGACTCAACTGCTTACCATCAGTCGGTCTAAAAGCTGTGAATTTCCATCTATTGAAATGGCCTCCTCTCAGCTGGATTCATTCTCTTCATCTCTGAATTGAAGGAATCACAATAAAAGCATAGCTAGGAACACTTCACAGAAGGTTGGATGCTTGTACCGGGCCAGCAGATTCCTTACAGCTAAGGCAGTATTTCATTTGTACAAATCAACCATCAGATCCTGTTTAGAGTAATGTTCCCATATATGGTCTGGAGGTCCCGCCTGTCATGTTTCTCTTCTTGACAAAATCCGGCGTTGAGTTAACCATCTGATCGGACCAGAGCTTGGTTGCAGTTTTTAACCTTTGGCTCATTGGCGCAATATCTCAGTTTAATCTATGGTTATTTTAAATCGTCAGTGCTCCGTGGAGCTTTTTCGACTTATGTCATCTGTACGTAGGTTTTCCAGAAACTCCAGACTGGCTTCGATTTTTCATCCATTCTTCCTTGAACTTCCTAAATGCAGAACTTGTACTTTTTCAAATTCATTTGTTTGTCGTTCAGCTTCCCTTTGGAATTTGTTATCAGCCGATTGTTTTCCCATTTCCTTTAACCTTGCTAATTTTAAATCTTATGACCGCTTTCTTTTTAACAATTCTAACCTCTTACTTTCAGTGGGGCTTGGCTTGTTTGGGGTGATTGAGCAAAAAACAAAAAATAAAAAATAAAAAATAAATTTTAAAATTTTAAAAATAAGGTTATAACACGCGTTTCCTATACTTTATTTCACATCCAGGCACTTTGCTCTCTGGGGCGTTCAAGTTGCTCGCTTACATTGCGCCCATGCCGACTACAGCGGGCGTAATGTTGTAGCGATAGGAGTTACTTATACCATCTTTGGTATATACTTGTACAGTATTAGTACAAATGGGGCAGTTGCATTTGCAGTAGGCCTAATTTCTTTATTTTACAAATAATTTATTACCTATCGGACTAAATTGAAATTGCAGATAAGATAGTATAATATAATCATTTCTGATGATGGCATAATTAATGTCGAAATATTGAATCCCTACAGATGGCGTGCATTTCGATACTTGGAGTATGTATTATACCTCATCTGAGATTATTCAGTGGACCTTTCGGTAAATTGAAATTGTGTCTCTAAAATAAATCTATTAATTTTCAGAAAGGCTTAATAAGGATATCGACTTTCATTATGGATAGGCCAACTCTTATGATTGTTGGAAGTCATTGTAATCTTGGAAGCAACCTCGACCTTGGTTTGGACATTACAGCAATTATAGACATATTAGAGTAGGTTGATGTCTATCAAATAATTAACTAGAGCGCATTCTGGGAGTACATACATCTACCCACATCATAATGTTCCTCTATAAATTTCCCATCCATATTGTTATTTTTAGTATGAACAATGAAATACAAGATAATAAAAACAAATAGATATCAACATTTAGTCACATTTTTGGTCATTGAATATTGTGACCAAATTGACGAATTTCTGACAAAAATTGTTGACTGTAGGCTGTAAGTAGTTTTTCGTCGATTGTAATCTTGAACTTAGACCTTGATCCTTCAAAATATAATAACCTACATGTCTTGGGTCATGGATAATTGTAACCAAGTCTGACGAGTTTCTGATTAAAAACAATGGCCTGTAGGATTGTTCAAAAACAGACAAACACATACACACAACAATTAAAAACATTTATATTACTAAAAAAAACCTTGCAATTTTTTTTAAGAGTTGGGAATCAATCGGTACGAAATCTCTTATATTGGCACATGTATTATATTATCAAGACATACGTGGAACCTAAAATCATATATCCACGTATGTCTTGAGAGTATAAAATGAGTACGAATGCACAAAGTGGAGACGTATACGTTGACATAATAGACATACGACAAGTATGCAATATATACACGAACGAATACATGTCTAGACGTTAGAAACACTTTATTATAGGAAACCATATTCGACTTATCATTATGTCTTTATCAAGGTGCATGAAAAAATGGCAAAAAGTGGACACACATAACCATTTTAGTGGGTGGAGTTGAATAATAAACAATAATAATAATAATAATAATAATAATAATAATAATAATAATAGATGGATTTATATAGCGCAAATAAACGAGGTCTCTATGCGCTAGACAATAATGAAGTCAAGAACACAAAGAAAAAAGCCGGGGAAAAAAACACCAAGCTAGCACCCACACCGAAGTATGTGGTTACACCATCACCGCCAACCGGAGATCTGTGTTTATGTACTCCGGTTAGCATCGGTTAAGTCTTGATCTTTTCTGGGATCAGGTGCCTCCTAACCTGGAACAAACAACACTAGCTAGCAAGGTGAAACAGATAAAAAGAAAAAAAGAAAAGAAAACAGTAGCTATAAAGAGGCAAATAAAAAGGTTTTGAGTCTATAGGACTATAATGAAAGTGATATTGCAAACAAACAGGCTAAAACAATGTAAGTTAGATACTGATATATCGGGTGTACATATAATAAACAGTTTGTAATGAAATGGAGATTAATATTAGTTCCCATAGTATGCCGTCTGTATAAAAAAATAGTATATTAATACCAAAAGTCACTGTAAAAACAGGAAATTGTAAAACATAGCAAAACATTTTGGCCACAATAAATGACGCAAGTGTATGTAATATAATTTAAGTGAAATGTATGTGGCGAGTTAAATAAATATAATGTATGAAATAAATCAATAATATGAAAAAGCATAATAAAAATGAGTATAGCATAGTGATAATATCAAATCAGATCAAATATGCATTTATTTTCCATACAATACAGTAATACGAAAGTATAATACATACTCCAAGTATTGAAATACACGCCATCGTGTTGGTATGTCGAAATATTGAATCCATACACGATGGCATGTATTTCAATACTTGGAGTATGTATTATACTTTCTTATCTAAGATTAATCAGTGGACCTTTCGGTTTTGTTTTATACAGTAATACAGTATACAATAACAATGAAAATTTAAACAAATACATTGTATGGAAGGAGGCTACATTAAGTTCTAGTAGAGCTTTAAGACGTAGCCACCTTTAATAAAAAAATTTAAAAAAAGTTGGAAAAGTGACGGGTACCAATGTTTAGCTGTATTTAAACTAATATAATTACAGAATGATATAACAATAAAATAATAATAATAATAATAATTAATTGTAATGATTCCAATCCAGTTTTGAACACAAGACCAGACACATTATTTCAAGACTTAAATAGAAATGAGAGGAAGAAAAGAAAAAAGATAATTAATTAATTACCATACACCGAGACCAAAGACTTCTTAAGATGATATTTAAAACTATTCAATGTAACTTTATTTTTTAGGTCATCAGGAACATTAGCCCATAATTTCGGACCGCAAAAGAGAACTGAAAAACGCCTGATACTAGATGTGCACGGAGTACGAGAAGTATAATTGATGCTAGAAAATCTTGTATTATATTGATGACGTTAAGATGCTCTTGTATAAAGATTACTGATGTTGGGTGGTAAAGTATTATGCGATAAACGATACATAAAAGCAGCAGTTTGGATTTTATGTAAATCATATACATGTAAAACATTAAAGTGATAAGAAAGGTGTTTGGTGTGAGCTATAAAAGAATCACCTAAGCAAATCCGAAGGGCTCGTTTTTGAAAAAGCTGGACTAGGGACATAAAGTTTCAAACTTATTTAAAGTGATTCCCCATGCAATATTGCAATAAGAAATATAAGGTAGTACTAAAGTATTATATAAGGTTAAAAGAATTTTTGATGGAAAATAGTGCTTAAGCTTCTTTAGAATACCAATGTTACGTGCAATAATATTGGATACCTGGTGGCCATGCGGTTTCCAAGGAAGTTTGGAATCAATGGTGACACCCAGAAATTTAGTCTCGTTTACACGAGTTTTTATGTTATCATCAAATAAATTGTCATTAGTGTTAATATAATTTGCTGATTGAAAATAATGTAATTACTTTTCGAGGTGTTCAATGACAGTTTATTATGTTTAAACCATGTAGAGACCTTATTTAACTGATTGTTCATGGTATTTAGTAGTAAATTTTTATTCTTATGAGAAAAAAACAATCATCGGCAAATAGAACAAACTTGAGAAGATTAGAAAAATTGGGAAGATCGTTGACATATATTAAAAACAGAAGTTGACCAAGTATCGAGCCTTGAGGCACACCACAAGTTATTGACCCGAGGCAAGAATCAACATTATTGACAGTAGTATACTGACGGCGATTTGGTGAGGTAGCTTTTTATAAGTTGAAGTTGAAGGCCTCTGATACCGTAATTTTTAGGCTTAGAAAAGATCCAAGTATAGTAAGTGACCAAAATAAAATCTAGTGCAAAAAGATAGGTAAAACGATATGGAAGAAAAAAAACAAGAAAATCAGAACAAAAACAATGGCCTTTAATGCTACTTCTCGGAAAAGCTAATAAGTACCGTAAATTATCAATGTTAAACTTTTAAATTAAAATTGAAGAGCAAAGTACAATATATCATTTTATGCAACATAAACTACATCTATAAATACATTGTGACGTAGTGAGGGAAATAAAAATTGTCTTTTTTTCAACAGGCAACAAATTAGTTATAAGGCATTAACTTAAAGACAGTAAAGTAATGGAATGCATATGGTAAGTCTATAGTATAAAGTGCGTACTTTGTACTTACCACTAGGCGTCAAAAAAACATCATGCGTCCCATTCTCAATAAAATATCTTTCAATTGTCAAACGTTCTGAATCTTTCCAATAGATAGTTGAACTGATTTCATCATAAACAATGCCACTAGGTCTGTTCACCATTGAATAAACGGTTGTAAAATTGATAACTGTGTCATCAGTCTTAATGTTGGAAATCAAAATTGACGGAGGAAAGCTTCCAGTTGCAACAATTACATCACTACCTGTAAAAGTAGAAATCACGCTGAGGTACTATGTACATATTGTAAAACAACCCCCCAAAAGCTGTCATAAATTCAACAAGATATCAATGTGGTAAAATTTTAGATCATAAATACAAATACGTTTTATTGCGTTTTCGTTCTTCATTGGCGTTTCATAAGCCTAATTAGATTTATGAAACAAAATATTTCAAATTGACCACGTTAACTCCAAAACGTAAATCTATTAATATATTAAATTTAGATTTATTATTATATCTTGATATTTATTTAGATTTATGCCCATTATGCAGTTTCGACTGTATTCTTTATAATCCTTTTTTTTTTTGTAAACATTTTAAACCAAACTTTTAAAATAGTATGTCTTAGAAATTACATTCTTTCAATTGACATTCCGGAAAGGTCTATTATTGTAATAACATAGTGTTATTCTTCATTATACTATTATAGTGAATATAAACAGTTTTAGTAGTAACATTATTATTACGATTATCGCCATCTTCTGATCATCCTAATCAATCAACATTATTATTATTTACGATTAATTTTTAATAACACGGAGCGATGGAATTTATAAATTTATTTTAATATTTGATTTTAAAAAAATTAAGAACATTACCTAATGATAAACCGATTACTAGTAATACCAAAAATACCAGGATACATGGCATGATAATGCAGCAGTTCCTCGCCATTTGGTTTCTACAAAGGTAAAAAGTAAATATTACAATTTTATTCTTTAGGTAGACAATATAGAGTAATTATAAAAGAAACCATTATAAGAAACTTATATCTATATACATTTTTAATCTTAAATAATGGTAAAATATTCTAACTTGTTCTAACTTACTTTCTTTTAAATATTTCTAGATGATTCTGTTTCAAGTGTAGGCCTATGAGCAACTATAGATTATTTGTAATCTTATAGAAAATTGGTGGACGTGTTTTTGTGGAGTATTTGCGCTTTTTGTCTGCATGGCACTGCAACAATGGCACTATATAAAAAACTGGATTATAGAATACAATATCCTGGACAAGTCAAGTCATTTTTGTGTGTGTGTGCATTTTTGGCTCTGGATTTTTGCTTTGAGATCGTAAAGGTAGCCCATAATTGAAGGTCTCCAGTCACTTGATATTATCCAAATAATTCTTATTAAAACCCCGTATCAAACACCACGATACAAAAATATCGAAAGGCCACGTTCGAATTTAAAATATTATTCAATTTTATTTTTTCTTTGTCTTCGAATAGTAAAATGCCGCTCCATTTTGGACTTGGCAAACAGGTTTCGTGTACTTATTGGCATGGGACGTCCGAGTCTCATTACAATTCAACATTTATCACTGTAATTTTCAATTTAATCCAGGCCTATAATTACACACTATAATTTTACCTTCGTAAAAAGTGCGTTATATGTCAGATTAGTATGATTTAGCAGTTTAAAGTATCAATCAATGGGCGTATTTTCGTTGAGTATTATTTTAATTCGATTGGTTCGTAAAATAGACTTCGTTGACCACGAAAATTTACGTAACCAGAATGCGTTAATCAGCGTTAAGTTATGCACGTGACAAAAACAAATATGGCCGATTGGTGAGTTCAGCAACAACATTTGCGTTAATATAATTTAGATTAAATTTCAGAATAAAAATTATAATATTTACCCACATTGAAGTCAAAATATAATTGTAAGCTAACAGAATTTAAAAAAGTAGCCTTGATTACGTGTATCGCGGTAACTATGCAGCCACTTTGTTTTGTTGAGTATTTACCAGTTTTCTATTCGACTGGTAGGATTTTACCACTGCGCAGGTGGGCGTGGTTTAATGGAGGACGACCAGTCGAATACGGCCAATGCAATTACTTTTTATTTATGTCAACTGGCATTATAAACGCTAAATTACATGAGAATACATTTAATACATTTAAAAAAAAGAAATACATAAGCCGTAAAACATCATAAAATAATAAAATTATTTATGTAAAACATTATTCTATTTACAAAACTAGAAAATTATAATTAATTAGGTCAAACATTTGAATTCTATTTACATAACTTATCAAATATTAAAATATCAAAAGTTATTAAAAAAATAGATTATTTTTTTATATAAATATACACATTAATATCAAAATATTTACAATTAAAATATATGAAAAAATGTCATATAATTATTTTATATTTTAAAAAGGGAAAATAAATTGAAAGGCAAATAAATTGAATCTAGAGCCTCGCCTATGCACTGATATGAAAATTGTAAAATAAAAAAAATAGCCGTTTTAATTGTTAGCTAGTGAGAAATGGAATGCCGGGTCTTATCTATTGTTCTGATGCTTGAGAACTTGGTGTGTATTCGTGTGCCTAGGATTCATACGGTGGGACCGGCTGTTTTGAAAGTACAGGTAGCGAATTTAGGGAGGGTTGAGCTGGCCCTGCACTACTTTTTTTGTTGGATCGTCAAAAACAAAGAAATTATTGAACGACCAAAACGCCTTACAGGTTATTGCCCGGCGTCTAGTAAACACAAATTTCTTGATCGGCCCCACCCCTTCCGGCCTCTCTCTCGGGAATCTCTGTATCCGCCCCTTGATCCAATCCTTATATAACTATCTGAATTACAACAGTTATATATTAGCAAACTCACAAATGGATTCGCCTTTCCTCAAGCGTTTGGAGACCAATAAGATTTAGTGCGTACAATGTATGATTCGTGCCAACAATGATAAGGCTGGCTCTTTTTCGGATCATTTCAATCTGCTGAGATTGCTGTTTGGTATTGCTTCCTCTTCAAACACAGGTGCAAGGGCGGTGCTAGGGGGGGTTCCTTGGAGGGGGAAAAGGACCCCGTCGGGTACCTCTGGACCCCTGCTTGGACCCCCTGTCGCGGAATTTCCAGCAAGTTCGTCGGGGAAAAATCCCGGGCGCCATAATCATCCTTTAAATAAATAGTCCATAATTAACACATTTTATTATTTACTAATATCTTTATTTACTAATATCTTTAGCCAGGATGACACAATCATTTTAAAGAAATGTTTTTTATTGTGGTCCTTTTGATTAAAGAAAATTCCCGACAGATCTAATTTTTCTCCGACAGGGGGTGGGGGTGCTGAAGGGTTAGACTTCCCTTACGGGGGAGGAAAGTGGACTCCCTTGTCGGGGAGCTTGGTGCTCACTGCACAGGTGATTCGTATTCAACAGTTTTAAGGGACGACGGAACATATCCGGTATTCACTGACACCAAATCCTTGACTGGAACTCCAAATCGCTTGAAACGACTCAGCTTATACAACCTACGGCTGCTCTTAGATACCATTGTGTTAAAATTGCGTCTCCATAGCCTAAGTTAGGCTGTACAGTAATTCATAAGATTTTGGTCTCTGTTTCTTCTTAAGCACATAATCATTTACCATAAGATCGGGAGGGTTTGGGGTGACTTTTTAAAGCAAACGAGCAAAACCTTGCATTTATGAGTGAATTAATGGTGGTTGCAATTGGCCCAATGGTCCCAATCGTGGACATCCGTTTGTATACATGTTGGCACACCAGCAAGACGGATATCAACCAGGCTTGCATCGTCCACAAACCTAAAAGAAGGGGATTAGGCATCCTCAAGTGTGAGTTTGGTGGTTACAATTCCAAATCGTGGACATCCGACTCTATGCAGGTTGGAGGTTGGCTTAAATTGTCAGCATAGTTACAGTAAAAGAGGAGGTTGTGCATTCTCAGAAGCATCATTGATTGTGGCATTAAAGATGGCAGGCCATAAGTTTGTGCTCTATCGGATCACGCATGAATGTGTTAACCAGTCAGATAGTGTTGAATGGTATTGCACCGACGTCGGGCAGTGAGGAAGTTCGCAATCACCAGTTGACAATCACGGTAAGATTTCCTACCAGACCAAGATGATAAGACTTCCGGACTGCCAACATACGGAGCATTGAATTGACCTTCTGAGTTAATGAGTTTTGATAATGATTTTCGTGGAAACACTGAATAAAATAATAAGAGGAGTTTCCGAGATAGTATCTCACTAACACATGTTTCCGAGATAAATTATCTCAGTACCACGTTGTTAAACTATATAGTATATCCAGGGGTGGTGCCAGCGTGGGGCCTGGGAGAGGCCGGGAGACGGGAGAGCTCCCCCCCCCCCGTCGTGGAGAGGCTTCTCATCCCTCCCCCCGGTCAGGGAGAAAAAGCACAATTCGTCGGGGAGAAAACATTTTTTTCTACATATTAGTAGACTCTAAAATCGATTAAATAAGCATTTGAAACCCCTAAATTCTAAAAATTTCGGGCAAATCCTGGCGCCACCCCTGAGTATATATCGGTAAACTTTGTGTAGAAACTAGGCCTACATAATTTTGGGCACTGTGGCTCAGGCAAGGACAGCGAGTTTACGATAGGGCCAAATGCCTCGGGAACATGTGTTTTCGGGAAAAGATATCTTAGAATTCAGTGTTACCGTGATAACTTACCTCGAAACACGAAATTCCAAGTTAGCTTATCTCGGAAACACGTTTTACTGAGATAATTTATCTCAGAAACACATGTTACTGAGATAATATACCTCGTAAAGCATATGAGATTATATCTCAGAAACACGTGTTACTGAGATAGGCCTAATTTATCTCGGGAACACGTGTTACGGAGATTTTTTTGGGAAAAGATTTTACTTCATTCCGTAGTTCAACGATAATTATCATGGAAAATCAGTAATTCAGAAGGTCAGTTTAAAGCTCCATACCCAACGTATAATCTATATGCAATCAAAAGCTTTGTAGAAGTCTGTCGCTACCAGTACAGCGTGACAGCTGTATCTGGTTAGTCATTACCCTATCGATGGTATCATGTAGTGTAATTAAACATTGGGTGGTTGACGAACCCTTAATACTGCGGTACTGATTGCGAGATTCGACAACATTATTTTAGACCTACTTAGAGACAAAGCCTTAGAAAACCTTTGCGAGAATGGCCGTTAACGAGTGAACGAGTGAAGTTGAATAGCTCAGTGGTTAAGATGCTTGCCTCTGATCCCACGGTCCTGGGTTCAATTCCTGTCACAACAGGACTTTTTCTCACGACAGAAACAACTCCACTCCCTAAGCCTCATAATAGAGACTTCGCTGATAAAAGCATCACATTATTTCATTTATATAAAAGAGGGCCACTGAACATCAGCCGACCTTGTTGGACACGCTGGAAGGGTCACCCTCTATAAATATGGTTTTAAAAAAATATAAAAAAACGAGATTGGTCTGAGTTTGCTTATTTTAGACGGTAATTGTTTGGGCATTGGAGCGATAATCTTTCCACACTTTGGTTACGGACCCTCAACTAATGGTGAATTAAAAATTGAACAGCCTTACCTGTAAGGTGCAGTTTGATGGACATTCTACCATATTTGCAGTGGCACTTCAGGGTTAAAATGGGAACACATCCAGTCGCCGCAAAGGCATAATTTAAATTATTTTGTGCAAATTGTTGCGCAGCAAGGATGGTGAAGGGCGTGAGATACAGGGATGGGCATGTTAACCCTTAAGTGCCACTGCTAATAGAGTAGAATTTGCATCAAACTTCACCTTACAGGTATTAGCCTTGTTTAATTTTCAATTCCACCAAATCTGCAGTGATGCAGTTTCAGGCCAAAATGAGACTTTAAAGCAACAATACTTTGAAACTTTATTCCAAACCGCACTCTCAAAAACATTTTTATAAATAAATAAATTTCATTTTGGTGATAAATGAGAGAGCTTCATCCAAAACAAAATATAATAATTTGACTTCCGTTGCTTTTCCATTTGGTTCATCTCCAATTCTTAAAATTAACGGTGTTTATTAATTACTTTATTTCTAGCTTTAAAAATGATATATTTTTATTTGTTTATATTTTAACACAATCTTGTTAACTTTCATCCAATTATACTGTATCGATAATTCCTTGTTCATAATAACACAAAGCTTGTTGGACATGTCTATGAATATAAAATACATTTGTATCATCAGCATACATATTATCACAATAATGTTTACAAGCAAGGTTGATATCATTGATAATATGGATCCTTCAGGAACTCCAGTATTAATTTATTTCAGGTATATATTTATTCAATCAGACATACAACAAAGTAAATTCATTACAAAATTACTTTAAAAAGAATTACATTCAAATGTACAAATCTATATATAAAATTATTCATTATAAAAATTACTCATTGCAAAATCATTTAAAAATTACAATTCTATATACAACATTATTCATTATAAAATTATTCATTCATTAACGAAGAACATTCGACAACAGTAACCTTTGGCAATAGAGATTGAATTGGAGGCTACTGGGTTAAAATAACATTACTGTACACAGGAACAACAAACAAAAATGCCAATAATAATAACTTTATTACCAACAGATGTATATTGCTGTCTGCTTTATACATAATTTGAAAACCATTCTACATACATGCCAAGTTAGATAAATAACTTTGGCCCATCTTTCATTGATTGGGTCAATGTTTTGTATACTGAGACGGAATGCATTATAACGAATAATGGTTGGCTATCTAGGAGTTTTAAAATGAATAGGAGCATCAGAAAAGGCTGTTCTTTGTCTGCTCTGCTATTTATAATGGTTGCAGAAACAATGGCAATAAAATTAAGAAGTGATGCTCTGATTAATGGTATCATGTTACCAAGTAAATAAGACTTAGTAATTGAAGTCAAAATAGCCCGACTAGACGATGATACGGTATTGTTTGTGAAAGATGAGTTGGGGATTAAAAGGAATATCTCAAAAATCGAAGAGTATGGAAAGCTTTCTGGTTTAAGCATTAACAAAAAGAAAACAAATGCCATGTGGTTAGGTGAATGGAAAATAAGAAAAGATGAACCGCTTGACATAAAGTGGATTTACAATGCCTTTAAAATAATTGGTATTTATGTTGGTCATAATCAAGTTTTTTGTCGTACCAAAAACTGGTCTGGAAAAAATGAATCATTAAAACATCTACTTTCTTCATGGCAAAAAAGAAACGTGACTTTCTTTGGAAAAGTTACAATATTAAAAACACTTGGACTTGCAAAACTTATATACAATGCAAGTATTATTGAAATGACAGAACTTTATATAAAACAAGTTGAAAAGATTATTTTTGATTTCCTGTGGAATAAGAAGACAGAAAAAAATAAAAAGACGTCTCTTATACACATCTAGATGTGTATAAGAGACAGCTCCTATTCCACATACAATGAAAGTCGACCGGGAAATCATATTACAGTAGCGGTTACAAATTAGCCCTTTGACTTAGTGGTAGTACATAATGTAGGGATGAAAAAATCCCATTTACTGGAAATCTGATTTGACCTCTGTGACATTTAACCTCAATTTTTATGTTTTTATTGAAAGAAAATAAAATCACCATATCTCTGTAACGTTTCGACCTATAAAGATATTTTGGTGTCAAATTGATCAGAACACATACATTTATATTCGCTCTAATACAAAAAATAATCTTAAAAATCATGTTTTTAGACAAAAATATGAAATGGTCATATCTCCACAACTCTTAGGTCTATAGAAATTATTTGGGTGTTAAATTGCTTAAAGCACATGCATTTTATTTCGCTCTAATGCCCTACAACGTTTTGCATGAAACCCAATGATTATCAAGATTTTTCATAAAAATCATATTTTCTGGCAAAAATATGAAATTGTCATATCTCTGCGATGCTTAGGGTTATAGAAATTATTTTAATGCCAAGTTGTTCAGAATACATATATTTGTATTCTCTCTAATACAACTTTTTGCATGAAACTTAATTCCTATGAAAAGAAACCATTATTAGAACATCATATCTATATATATTTTTAATCTTAAACTATTATTTGGTAAAGTATTCTAAATTGTTCCTAACTTACCTTTTTTTTAAAAAAATATTTCTAGATGACTCTGTTTCAAGTGTGGGCCTATGAGCAACTATTAATAAATTAAAATCTTTCTGATTACGTGCGAACTTATATAGTGTCAACTTAGTTACAGTATGTTCAAATAGCCGTGTCTTTTTTGTTTTTTAGTTATTGTTTCTGTTTCGCTCAGTAAGTTTTATTATACTATAAGAGGCTGTTGCTATAGAACATTGCTATTGGGGGACATGTTTTTGTGATGTCCTACCACTTTGTGTCGGCAAACAATAACACTATATAAAAACCTGGATTATAGAATGAAATATCTTGGCCAAGTCAAGGAAAAAGTGATTCCGTTTTTTGTGTGCATTTTTGTCTCTGGATTTTTGCTTTGTGGTCGTAAAGCTAGTCCAGAATTGAAGGTCTCGAGTCACTGGAAATTCGTATTAAAACCCCACTCGTATCAAAAACCACGATACTAAAATATTCAAAGACCAAGTTCGATTTTAAAATATTATTCAACTTTTTTGGTGCATGCCTTCGTATAGTAAAATGCCACTCCATCTCGATCTTTGCGATCAGAATTCGTATAATAATTGGCATAGAACGTCGGACTGGCATTACAATTCAAAATTTATTATTGTAATTTTCACTTATTATTTTTGTCAGTCCAGTCAATAGCTGGCTCTTTCCTCTGAGAATTCTAAAAATTACAAATTAAAAAACCGAAAGATTTATTGTCACAATAGTGTAAAAAAGTCGGAGGGACCCCTGCTCTTCTAACTCATCTGTGGTACACATCTTAGTTGACATGGTCAGACAATTTACATGCTTCAAGGGCTCCGACTGTTCTCTTAAACCAGGAACCCTCACAACCTAGTTACACCACCGCAAAGGAAGTAGCAACAAAAAATTTAAGGGAGTTTGTACGAGTGTAGAGCCCACAAATGTAAAAATCTACCACAAACGTAAAAATAACCACAGTGTCAAAACATTCTACGCACAAATGTAAAAATAACCGCAAATGTCATAACATATCAACCACAAATGTAAAAATAACAAATGTAAACAAATCGCCCAATGTAGAAATAGGCTCCCACTGGTAGCAGGGGTGGCGCCAGGATTTGCCCGACGTGGGGGCCGAGGTTCCCGACGGGGGGAGGGGTCAATGCCCGCGACGAGGGGCCAGATTTCCCCGACGAAAGCAATGTGGGCGTGGTCGAGCTTCGATTAAAAGGTTCCGAAAGTGGTCCAGGGGAAAAATTTACAATTTAGGTGTTTCAAAAGCTTATTTAATCGATTTTAGAGTCTACTAATATGTAGAAAATACATATATATTTTTTTCTTCCCTACGGGGGGGGGGGAGAGCTCTCGCTGACGGGGAGCTCTGGCCCCCGGCTGGCGCCACCCCTGGCGGTAAAAATGTGTTTACTGCTGCATTGGCTTATTAAAGTACACATGACTTGACTGAAATTACTGTAAACTTTTGGTTTGGGCACAGTAGGCCTACAGTACATTATATAGGATATGTGTCTTGAGTATTGGGTGTTGTATATTCGTTGCTGATGATGATTATTTGTGAAAAATTTAAACCTATGCGATGTTGGCTTTGGGGAACATAGAAAAAATTATAAGATTATCACTCTTTTAAAAAGAAATCGATGAGGGAGGGTGGTTTTTTTTTTTTTTTTTTTTTTTTTTTTTTTTTTTTTTTTTTTTTTTTTTTTTTTTTTTTTTTTTTTTTTTTTTTTTTAATCGAACAATAGTTTATTTCGCTTCTGAGTTTATCGATGAGGGGGGGACTGTTTATATTTGGCTAGTAATAGTAAACATTTTTTAAATTCCCGCATTAATATTTCCCGAATTTTTGACGCGGGCCGGGCGGGAGTGATAATCTAAATAAAATTTTCTATTTGCCTTATGTGCTAGAACCTGTACTATTATTGTGAATAATTAGTGGACCTTTTGATGTCACATTATCGTTGGGCCTACTCATAGTGGTGAATCGTAGAGGGTTCTGCGTTGTGATGTCGTTGGGAGCTGTGGAATTAGCGGGTCAGTCAGTAAAATATCAGTGAATGATATATGGTAAGCGGTGTGATTAATGTAGGTCATGAATATCTCGTGCACGGTACTTAACATTTGAAACTCGTGCTATGTATGAACATGTGTATGGAGTAATGGTCAAAGTGTCGTTTATAAAATATCAAAATTAGGGGTTAGGGAAAGTAGGCAAAATGTTAAGTATGTCATTAGGCCTACCATTTTGTGTGGCTTTCGCAAGTCATTGCCGTGGGCGTAGTTTCTGCTACAGAGCAGGATATAATGGCCATTGGGGAATCGTCGCTCAGTCGGGATGGGAGCAGATGGTGTACACTTGGATTGGATTGGATTTATTCGGTGTAAACACCAAGGATAGCCCACGAAAGTCTAGAAGAAAACTTATTTCCAGTGGGGTCCTTCTGGGGGTGATTGGACAGCACACCGGGAGACAATCCCCTACTCTTTTCCGAAGAGTGCACTGTATTCTTTAACGTGCCTATGGGCCATAAATGCACACGGGACCAACGGCTTAAACGTCTCATCCGAAAGACGGTGCGCTATGTAATTTGCATTTCAGCCCTCTAGCTGAAGCACAAGGAGAGGCAGCGATGGGAATTGAACCGGGGACCTAGAGATCTCCACAATAATGAAAACTTTAGCCCGATTTCGGACAAACTCCTTCTGAATCTACGTACAGTTGACCTACTTCGTATGCATGGACGCACATTTCCACTGAACAGGATTTGGCACAGTTCATTATATATATAAGGGAAATGCACTCTAATTTTACACTCTGTAGACACTCTGAGAGACAAGCTAAGTTTGTTTATTCATGTCAAGTTTATTTCAGAATATACTGCCTCCATATACTGCCTCAATGGATTTATTGAACATGATATTTTTGCTTTTACATGGAAACATCCTGGATACATAAAATATTATTATACATAAAATACTGTATTAGGATACATAAAATAATATAAAAAAATCATGCAAAGATAAGTAAAATTATTAGGAATTTAGCACCTATTCAATATTTAATCACATACTGTATAATGTAACATAGGGGACTGGGGACTTTTAACATCTGGATACAGTAAGACAATATATTATTATATACTGCCTTTCACAGTAACAAAAGTGATTTGAAAGCATCCAGGGCAAATTATTTCTAATGCACCAAGGTTAACAATACATGACACTGTGTCTACAAATAATATTCCACTCATTCGTCTTGTTCTGTATACATACTAACAAATAATATTGAAATAGTTATTTAATAAAATAAAATATTATATATATATAAATAGGCCTATATATATATATATATATATATATTGTAATATATTGAAATATATTGAAATGTTATATATATTGAAATGTGTTGTGTGCTCCGTTATCATTTGTACATTTAATCACAATCTTTTGTAAAAACCACCATTGTTTTGTAACCTTTATTGGCTATATACCCCATGCCATGGCATATAACAACTCAGTTTTGCTTCAAATGTATTTGTATCGTAAGTTGAGAACTTAAATATACAGATTAAGTAATTTAAATACACAAACATACAGGGCCATAGGAACCACACCAGCTTTGGCCGGACGCACCACCTTTTCTAAATTCTATTACTTTCTTGTATGAATTTATTATTAATGTTTATTTTTTTATTGTTATATTAAACAAATAACACCATTTGCTTGTTTTTCTTTTATTGCCTACATTTGATCTTTTTTGAGAAGATTAGTAATTAAGAGTGATTTTGAAAATGTTTAGAGGTATAGAACAAAGACCTTATAAACACAAGATAGCGTTCTCCTCGATTTACGCATGCAAATTCTGTAATAAGGCATGAATGGCGCCATCTTGCTAAATTGGAAACTTTTGAACCTTGACCGACGCTTCTATTCGTTACGCGTAAATCGCGGAACGCTATCTTGTGTTTATAAGATTGGTATAGAATAACAATACCACACCGAATTTTCGTCAGGAGCTTTTTAATACCTGGCCTCATTCGGAGGATCGCTTTGCTCTCTGGTAGAAACTGCCAAGTTAGTCTAGCCTATACCAAATACAGAAACTACCGTACCAAATTAGTCTAGCCTATACCAAATATAAACTGCTGACTTTTTCCCCTGGGATTTTCGTTCCTGCACCCTGACCAGGGCCCTTTCATTTCTGCTTGGACTCACTTCAGTCTGCATTAGTGTCTCCATAACTCAAACCATGCCAACACCTATCAGGGGCGGATACAGGAATTAGCGAAAGGGTAGGGAGTGGGGCGCCAAAAAACGATAGATCACCTCATTATACAAGCAAAGTACATGAACTTTGTTTTCCAGAGCAAGGAATACACAAAAATATACATACAGATAAAATTACAAGACAACTATAAATTAAAAAAAACTATACAGTGCAACAAAAACCTTTAAATTAATAATATACAATAAATATTACAGTCTAAATGTTTCCTGATGATGACATAATTAATTTCGAAATATTGAATCCCAACACGATGGCGTGTATTTCAATAATTGGAGTACCGGTATGTATTATACTTTCTTATCTGAGATTAATCAGTGGACCTTTCGGTTAAATGTAAATGAGTTAACCGTAAATCTAAATGTAAATGAGTAAGACCAAATAAAAAATACAAGGTTATCAGGTGATACTTTGTTAAATAGATGACAGGCATAAGGCAAGAATGAGGAGAGGAAGATTATTCCACAAACCAGTAATTCTACAGAAGAATGAAAATTTGAAAGCATTATGAAGTGATGGCCTATGCTATTGCTCCGTCGCACAGACGCAAGTTTGAATCGTATCATCAACCTACCAAACCACTAGACACAATTTAAACATGTTACGTACATATAGGCAGCGCATGGGCGATATGCGCTATATAAGACTAACATATTATTCGCATACAATAAATATAGCTATATGAAATATTAATATCAGTTAGATTTTCACTAGTTTTTAGGCCTATCAGTACTAGTACGGTACTAGCCTACCTCCAATCAATCATTCAATCAACCTTTCTTTCGGAATTGTATCCATATAACAGTTATCTCAAAAACAAACAAAAAAATAGTAGAAAGATACACTGCAGGTATGATGGTTTTACAGGAAAAACTTTTTTTGTGATATAAGGGGAAGGAGGAACGCTCACATGCACACACCCCCCCCCCCCCCACCATTTGTCTCTGCCCATGCCAATATCATAACCATCGTCGTCACTATTGTCCTTGACACCATTATTATCGTCACATAGTCATCACCATCATTATTATCACCATCATCTTTATCACCGCCATCGATATTATTGTCATCCTCTCATCATCATTATCATCATCATTATCATCATCATCATTATTTCATAATTTTTGGCACCCAGCAGGTAAACAAATTTTCTATGGTACATGACCTCTCGATCCCTGTACAACTAACCACATTCTAACATTGTACACCTTTCTTTTATCACCTGTTGGTCGGTTCATGGAGGTATACCTAGGTATGGTCTGTCCAACAAATATATATATATGTATATATATGTATGTATATGTATATATATATATATGTTGCCTCTAAAGTTTAGTTTTGGCCTTTCTGTTTACTTGTTTAGCCTGTTTATCCTAATCTCACCCAGCCTATTGTTTCCTATCATGCTTGCATGAAATTCTCACTTTATATCATCTAGCTTTTTCTACCCTCACTCACTCGCCACTGAGGAAGGACCAGTGTTGTCCGAAAGTTTGAAAGGCAAATGGGAAAAACCCATAAAACAGCAAACGACCATATAATGCAAAACAATTTAAAATTAAAATTAAAACGGAACAGTAGAGAAAATCCGATCAGAATGATCCGCTTTGGCCTTCCAGGCCTCATCAGTGCAGCTAGGGTACAGACCCAAACGAAACGTTCGACCAGCTTAGGTAGGGCCCAAACTAGTCCTACG
>NW_022720008.1:537189-544262 GCF_011630105.1 Anneissia japonica | reverse complement strand
ATACTGTCTTTGAAGGTTTCCTGAAATGTTGATGACTAATGTTCCTACCAACTACGCATTTATAATTTTCATAAAGCACCATGGAAAATGTTGAAGATACTGACATGGTTTCAAGGAACTGTAGTTTCCAAAACACGAAGCCCGCCACCACTTCATATCTTTGGTATCGGAGAGGCGATGGCGGTGGTAGTAGAAGTGTTTAGAATATTTAAGTTTGCACTTGTCGCAAAGACTTAGTAGGACGCTGATGTTAACGTAAAGTTGTGGGGCCCAAATGTGGGCGAATTATGTTCAAGATGCGAGTGAGTGTGAAGAAGACTGTTCAATGGAGCTTCGTTTTAACAACTTTGTACATAGCCTCAGTACATTTCTTTTCGAAACGGTCAATCTTATCGGATCGTAGGCCGAGCTTAGATCGCGGTGAGCGGAGCTGGGACAAGACCAATGATGTGCCAGCCCGTTCACCCAGCCGTAAAGATCGAGTGATTCAGAGTCTTAGCCAAAAGCGAAATAAGTCGGTAGGTTATGGAAACCAGGAAACAGAACATAACATTAATAATTTAATATCAGATTCCGCGTTTATTGATAATGAAAAAGACAGGCTAGAATTCCAAAGAAACCATGAACGACTACTACCACCGCCCGAAGGAGTGAAACAGCTTAACCCCTCCAAAATTTTATCTGGAAACAGAACGTTATTTACTGCTAATAATAACTTCAGAAAAACACTTTTGTCTGATATATTTATTGGAATGAAAACGACAGAAAGATATCACAGGCAAAGACTAGATATACTTCTTGAAACATGGGTGAAAAGAGCAAAAGAAGAGGTAAGTTTGTCACTATTGGTTGTATTGTAGAATACTTATTTAATAAAACCAGGGAGTTGTTATAGTGTTGTTACATTATAACAACTCCCTGATAAAACCAAGTAAAAATATGTCACTACTGTATTCTTGCCTTTCTTTTGATGCAGTTTATTAAATTGAGTTTTAAGTTAGGATTCTGGCCACATAAAAGTTTGAGTTTTCAATCCATTTTGCTTGCAAAAAAATACTTTACAAAGCTGCTCACAAAAAGATACCCTAACTTGTTGTATCATCGTACTGTAAATACAAGGACAGATTAGATGCATTACTTTCCATGTGTTGCACTATTTAAAAAAAAAAAAAATTATTTCAGAGGGCCCCTGAATATCAGTTAACCTACTGGGCTAAACTGAAAGGGTTACCCTCTTTAAAGATGGTTGAAATAAAATAAATATAAAAAAAACAGCAAACGGATACATACCGTAGCATAACAAAAGCAAAACCAAGCAATTTACAGTAAAGTTTTACCCTTATTTGTATATCTAATAAATTGTTACTATAGTTAAGTAATTAAACTGAATGAAACACACTGAGCTTCACAAAAACCTGTACTTAGTAGTCGTGTGAAATTATAGTCGATTATTTATTTATTTTATTTATTTATTATATTTATTTATTAATTATCTTTTCTATGGACCAGGGCAGAGTCAAAGTCAAATTCAGTATAACATTACAGGCTCTTTTACAGCTCATTGCATTTTGTCTCTTACAAGTGCATAAAAATGTTAATTCAAAGTAACTTGCAATATTCAAAATATTATAGATTTGTACCAATTATAATTTAACGATGGAAATTTTATGCAACCTTGAAGTAAGTACTTTAGTTAACATCGCACAAAAATTGAGAATTTTTTTGCAAAATCAATATATTTTATATACGCTATATACGAGTGAAGGAATTGGGGTACCGAAAAAGAGTACTGTTTGTACACTGCAAAAATATTGATAATTGTGAACCAAAATAGGGGCCAAGATTTAAATGTGTTGAATAAACATGTTTTATTTTGGTTTAATCATATGTGAAAGGAAAAACAACATTGTAACTTGTATTGTATGTTGATTATCAAGTGAGTTGTATTTAATTTGTTGCTAAGGATAGGTTGATTTGACTAATTTATATATATTACTGAAGTTTGAAACTCAAATGATAAAACTATGTATTGCAAAGTTTATATACTGCAATGCTGGCAAAATATGCTTTTACCTATATGGCTATAACCACATCATAATTTAAAGAGCTTCGATTTCACCTTTTCGAGCTCACCCCTTTGGACCATTATTCCGTTAGTTAATTAACAACAAAGACATGGCACGCTTGTTGAGAAATGAACAACAATTCGATTGTTGATTAGGAAGCATGAGATTAATGTCAAAAGAACGATCAGCTCTGTCACAAATGACTTAATGATTAAAACCATTTTGACCTTTTTGATTCTTTTGGTGTCCGCTGTATATTGGTGACCCAGAAATGGTAATTATTATTGTTTTCTTTCTTTTAAATCCATATTTTCCACAACTGTATTGTTAACAGAAAGAGCTTAGCAACTGTATTAATGCAAAAGACCTTTCTGTGCTTCAAGTGTTTAAAATCAGCACTTGAAGTTGAATTAACAATGCTTCATTAAATTCCATTCAGTCGTCATAATTCAGTGATTAATTATACTTATTGTGATTACAGACTTTTTGTAAAGATTCATGGCAACCATACCGGTGATGTTTTCTGGTCTTGTATGCCCATATATAGTCATGATGTGCCTATATATGGTCATGATGTGATGCCACCATGACCATATTTAGACATGTCACATGTTTTTTTTCAACTAAATTTTGATAGTTTGGACAGCTAGGGCTTTGGAGAGATCATTGAATTTGGTTCAAATTCTTTATATGTTCTCTACTCATTTTGAAAGCCTTGTTATTAGCTCCGATGAGAGGAGCCTCTAGCATCATGCGGCTGATTGATTAATAGATCTCTTTTGTATGGGCAGCCGTGCCATTAAGGCCACTACTATAGAATCTCCTCGGAGCTTTTGAGATTACAAGAACTTGTTATATTATATTTTTGGTCCAAAAGTAAAAAATCATAGTACCATTTGTACCACACTTTAGGGCACACAGGGATGAAGGGTCCATGACCAAAACAAATTTTAACAAACTGTTTAATGTTTTTCTTTCTAACAAAATATGAATAAATAGGGACCCAGGTAAATGCATGGGCCCTGGACCCAAAGAAAATATGATTTTTTTTAAATGAATCTGCACTAGTTTTGATTATTAAAACAAACTTTGATTATTAATAGAAAGCACACTACGGCACCTCAACTAAACTAAAGCTCTGTTCATTACTATGAAATTCTATGTGAAAAAAATATGACATCATTCCCATACTGTATATGCAGTGGCGGATCCAGGTGGGGGGGGGGTTCAAGGGGTTCGGACGAACCCCCCTCTGTGAAGAAATGTAACAAAATACAAGGGTCCTGGCTTACAAAAAGCATGCTAACCTACAGTACCTGGAAGATCAGACAAACTAGGCTTAGCCCAACTAGTTTTCAATTAAATAAATTATACACACTGTTTTTGGTCGAAATAATTTACTGTATGTACGAAAGTGAGTTCTTCAGGCCTATCGGTTCATCGATCCATGGAAGAAAGACTACATACCTATCTACTCAATATTGTTGGAATATAATAATATATTGCCTGCTTTGTGAGGAATATAATAATATATTGCCTGTCTTTGTGATGACACTTGTTGTTTTATATAGTTAGCCCTCCAATTCGGGACCGCCTTTGGGACCTTAAATTTGGAGTGGTCTCAGGGTTTGGTCTCCTACAGTATTTGAGGGTTGTTTATACTTGGTTCTTCAAAAAATTCATCTCAAATCACTGTCTGTATAAACTTATAAACAAACACTGTCTGTATAAACTTTATATTATAAAGTCAAATACTGTATATTTTACCATGTGATGAATCTCATTAATTGAGATTCATTTATCACATGGTAAAATATACAGTATTTGGTTGAAATGGAATAATCTACTGTAATTTCAATTTTTGATTATATTGTACCTGTATGAAGAATATTTTATTTACAACTCAAAAACATCTGTTAAATTATTATATTCAAAGTGCATTGTAAGCACAGGTGGATGATCCTTGTATCAAGGTTGTTAAGTGTACTGTAATACCTTGGTTATGACCGTCATGATTTTAACTTGTGCTGCAAAAAATACAGTATGAACAGGTTACATCAATTAATATAGAAAACAACATACAGCTGTTAACATAAAAATGTATTACATTTTTATTTTTAAATAAATATCAATTACATACAAAGGTAATAATTTACTTGCACTTTTTGTATTGAAGTTTATTCTTTGTTAATTATGGTATAAATGGCCTGATATATGTTAGTTTATCAATTATGAGAAGGCAGCAAATATATATATATTTTATTTTATGAAGTATTCACACCTCGGGGCGGAAGCATGGGGTGGACCGCTTCAAAACCCATCAAGACTGCAAGGTGGGGTATTTAAGCATGGCCAGGCGAGAATGTACAGCATGGGGTTTGAAATCCCGACCATGAGGTTAAGAACCTGAATGTAAATTGTTACATTGAACCACCTTCAGTTATTTTTAATGCTAATTGATAGAGTATATCATTATCAATCCTACTATGTATACAGTAGGCTATAGAGTACAGTCGTGTCGTCAAGACGCCAGGCGGAGCTCTCTGTTGTCAACAGGCATTGGTTACAGTTCATTACGCCTGAATGACTTAATAGGCTTTCTGGATATAGGCATTTTAAAATCTAATATTTTGCCATCAAAATGTACTAAAAACACAAAAGCTCGCATTATATTACTTATCAAACACACATTTAATAATCAATTAAAATTTACAAAGAAAAAATAAAGATGCAACATCTTAATAATTATGTTAGAAATTGGGATCAATGATTTGTCAGTGAAGAAAATGGCATCCACTTGAACGTTTTTTGCAACGATAGCAATGGAGTACATGTAGTATGACATGGTATCGTGACGTTACACTGTAGTACTCTATTAAGATAACAAAATATGTAAAACTATGGCATAAAAAATTAGATATGCCAGTTCACAAATCAAGTTATAAATAGCCGTGTTTTGCAGATTGTTTTGTCTTTTGTTTGTTTATTTATTTGTTTATTTATTCAGGTATAAGAACATACAACTATACAAGAGTGAAACAACTGAATACAAATGACACAACCATTCAAATATAATCTAAAAAAAATACAATAACAAATTTACAATTCAATTACCAGTACAATTAAATTTAAAAAAAGAACTATGCAATATTAAATTTTGCAATAGTAGGAATAGCTGATTCTTAAATCTGATAGCAGCATTTAGTTCTCTACTGAAAAATGTGATATTCATTGAATAAATTATTTTAATAATAATTGTTAAGTGTTCTTGTTTTTTGATTTGAACAATATTAAAAAAGAAAGAACAATAGATAAACCAGAAAAAAGCTTGAGCGAGGCCTGAGTAATTTCTTATTTCCTGTGAGTATTAAGTAACCTTGTATTGTAGTCACAAAAATATTCTGTGAATTGTAAATGAATACATTAAATTTACATCAATGCAGTTATAAGTAAACACAATCAGTGAAGTCAATGCATTAGTTTCTAGGCCTGTAGTCTGAGGCCAAATACAAAAAAAAACATGCATTCCTTGTCCTCTTTTTTTTTTTGAAAACTTTTTTTCACTATTCAAACACCCAGAAATTGTTGCAAAACATAAGGATCCTTGTAAGCAATTAGTATCTAAGTGTTCCCAGTTAAAATTCATGCACTTCCTGTCGATTTGAAAGAAGTGGATTCGATGCCTCTATTCAAACTTTCCCCTTCTTTTCTCTGAGTGTGAGCTTTGAAAGGCACTTTGTTCATTGTAGAGTGCTATATAAGAATGGTAAAATAATAATAATAAATAATAATTATAATTATAGTAATAATAATAATAATTTGTATTTAATGATAATTATCTGATTTATTATTAATTAATATTGATATATAAGAAAAAAATTCCATGCTATTAATTTTTGGATATTAACCATACCAATATTCTTTGCATGGTAAACAATTCAATGATTGTTTTAATATATGTATTAGCAAAACATTATTTGTTAAAACATGTGTACAGTATCACTAGAAATAAATATTACCTTATCATTGTTGATAAGCTTTAATATATTTTCTATAACACCTTTCCATATAAGCATAGAGAAAATAGAACATTTTTCTCTATGATTTTCTCTATGATATAAGTAACAACAAGGTAGGCCTATATCTTAATTAAACCACGGAGGAATCAGTCTAGTCTTCCTCCGTGATTAAACTGTAATTATCAGATTAAAAAAATACATTGAATTATCAGATTAAAAAAATACATTGATTGTTTGGAAATGGATCATACAGTAGGTGAGGCTGAGCTATAAACCACACACACCTAAATTTGTATAGGCTGGAGGAGTGATTATTTAGAGGGCGTGGAGGATTTTAGCTCTGTTGAGAAGTTACAGGTAGGCCTACACCTAATTCTCTACAGTACTATTTGGTCGTCATGGTGGTATTTAAGTTCAAGGCAATGCTAATACAGTAACTAACACTAGAAAATACAGCCACAGTGGAAAAATAGATTATACAGGTACAGTACATTAAATGGCAAGGTGTGTTATTTTACAAAGTAAGGTACACTATTTTTCGTACCCCTGGGGGAGTTTGGTGTGCAATAACTCACCTAAAATTAATGGATTAAGTTTATAAACTTTAAACTGAATAAAATTCAGTATCTGAATTACTCAGTTTGTATTAAAGTACTGTAGTAATTTCAATTAAAAATATAAGTAAGGTACTTTGTGGACCTTTTGTATTTGATTTTTTTTCCTGTAAAACTCTTTAAACTAACTTGTTTTTATCTTTACCGCCTTCAGAGTTTATAATCTTTTGATGTTTTTAATTAATTTTGAATAATGAATTGTTTAATTTCGTTCCCAGAGTTGGGTATATTAGTAATTGGAAAAAAGAAATATGTTTATAAAATAATATATAATTATAATTATATAAAATATAAATTTGGCAGAAAACATAAACAAAAGAAACTAAAAATATAACTTCGAAAATATTTAATAAAATTCATAACTAATAAATAAA
>NW_022720008.1:535772-537174 GCF_011630105.1 Anneissia japonica | reverse complement strand
TATTAAACACTGTATATGTACCTTTCATGATTTATATTATATCTGTCTCTTATACACATCTAGATGTGTATAAGAGACAGTTAATGCACATCAATTATGCCAAGGCAAAACATAAGAATTCTCACTTCACTATTTAAATCTCGACAAATGATCTTTGAATTCCATATGAAACTATTTGAGCCAATGTTCTACTTGAAATATGTCATCCACTTTCTTCATTTCCTTCTCTGAAAGAAATGTCACTACATTGCTCAACTATGCAGAAGATCTAAATGCCATTTAATATTTGTTTGTAATAATACCTGACATCAACCTAGCGAAGAGATATTCAAGTTTGATGATATTAAATGGCTTTTGAAACAGGTGTACTACTAGACACTATTTACCAAACTTTCCAAGATAAGCATTTTTGATCCTCCCCTGAGGAAGAGCATTGCGTGTATGCCCGAGAATTTGTTGTTTTAGTTTTCGCTCAAATATCTTTGAGTTAAGGTGCCTGCAGTAGGGTCCTGATAGCAATATCAACAAGAGATTGAACACGAACGACTTTCCGGAGGCACGTGGACCATAGATTAATAGGACAAGAAAAAGGAAGTCAACCCCAATGGTGGTGACAAGGTCGCTGATGGTGTGGTAGTAAAAGATAACATGATTTTTAAAGAGAAGTAAACAAGTCCGATATTATCGCAGTGAATTCTGGTAATTGTAGGCCCACTGTGACAATTATATATAAATTAGCCTTTGTATATAAAAGTAAAATGCTGATAATTACATTAACAGATGTTGTTTTGGGAATCACAATGTAGGCAAAACAGTTGCTTTTCATCCAAATTTTGTCAGGTTTTTTTACAGTATGAAAATTTGTATTAAGCCTTTTCCAGACTATACAATTTTTATTTAACAAAAACTTGTGTCATTCCTAAATATGATCATGATGACATCACATCATGATCATTTATAGGCACATCAGAATCTTCATAGAGCTTTTTCAGTTTCATATACAGTGGTAAATCTATTTGAAATTGCAGTTACTGTATGATTAATATGAATATTTTAGAAAAAAATATTACCCCAAGATTCAACTAAATACCTTCTGATTGCTGTTTGTTCTGATACCCTACCAACTGACAGAGATCCCAAGTTTGAAAACCAAAAATAGGGAGATTTTTTTCGTGAAGCGATCACTTCCTGTAGCGATGCGCTGTGACGCCTTACAACGCGCTGTGCAACATGAAATTATTACACAAAATGAAGAAAACAAACAATTTTCATCAATTTGTTTACTTTTATTTAACAATTTTACATTTGTTTACACATTGCAGTTGGCCTAAAATATAAATTTATAAATATTATTATTTATTTAGCATTTTGCTAGTAAAGCGTTCTTGGCAGCAATCAATAA
>NW_022720008.1:501934-534673 GCF_011630105.1 Anneissia japonica | reverse complement strand
TAATGATTTGCCTACCGAAATAATGTTATTTTGATGTCCAATCCCTAATGTTGTTGTCTTAAAGCACAACCTTCAGACTGTTACACAAACCTGTCAAATATAGAAGCACCAACAACCATCAATCTGTTTCACCAACCTGCCAAATATAAGCACCAACAAACAGCAGACTGTTTCACCAACCTGCCAAATATAGAAGCACCAAACACCATCAATCTGTTTCACCAACCCGCCAAATATAAACACAAACAAACACCAGACTGTTTCACCAACCTGTCCAACATACATTATATATCGAAACATTATATATAGAAATTGAAAGCAAACCAAAAAATTATATTGTAGGTGTTGCTTATCGAGCTCCAAACACCCCAGTTGATCATTTTTTAGTATATACATCGAAGTGCACTGAAATAATTTCAAATGAAAATAAACCAAACCTATATTTGTGGTGACTTTAATCTGGATTTAATGAAATCTCATTTACATGTCCAACGGCTACATTTCTTGATTATATGTATTCATCCTCTTTTTTTCCACTTATTGACAAACCAACGCGTGTAACAACAAAAAATGCTACGCTGATAGACAATATTTTTACTAATATATTAGATAAAAAATTGACACCTGGTATTTTATTTACTGATGTAACAGACCATTTTCCAATATTTACTTTGAAAATAATGACAAAACATTGGATACTCAACACAAATATATTTATTTTAGAAAAATTAATAGTAAATCAGTTGCTTCACTTGGTAACAAACTTAATGAAACTGGTCGGGATGACGTTTATTCCTTACACGATTCCTGTAATAAAGCATACGATACATTTTTTTCAAAATTATCGCATATCTATGATAAGCATATCAATATTATAAAAAAGAAAAAAAATGTGAGAAGAGAAAAAAATGCCTTGGATAACTTCGGCGATAATAAAATCAATAAATACTAGAAATAAGTTGCACAAAAAATATTTAAAATCTAATAAAGATAGTGACAAGATTAAATATAAAAGGTACAGAAACAAGCTTACATATTTAACCTATCTATTACTACTGGTGTTTTTCCATCAGCATTCAAAATAGCAAAGATAATACCCATTCACAAAAATGACGATCGCCATAATATTTCTTTTCTTTCTCATAAAAATAGAAATACTTTATTCAATATACTTAATTATGAATTAACAAACATTTTAGATTGGTTCAAAGTAAATAGATTATCGTTAAATATCGATAAAACTAAATTTATATATTTTTGCAACCAAATAAAAAATCCCAGGTTGACTAATAACTTTAATATTAAAATTGATAATTTACTGATAAAAGAAACTGATCATACAAACTTTCTTGGCATCGTAATTGACTCTCAACTAAATTGGAAACAACACATAACAAAAATATCTGATCAGGTATCAAAAAATGTAGGCGTAATACAGAAACTCCAGCATAGTTTACCATCTAACATTTTATTTTCTTTATACAACACAATGGTTCTTCCTTATTTATCGTACTGTAATTGGTATGGGGTACGGTAACAAACAAACACCAACAACTATGTCCATGGGTTAGCACAGAAACAACAAAATTAGATCAACCCTTTAAATTACAGGAAAACACGTAGAATTTGCACCAAGTCTAATTCTTTATCACATACTAAACAACTTTTTTTTACATTTAAAACTTTAAATATTTTTGACATTAATAGGCTTCAAACTGCAATATTTATGTATAGATACCTCCCAGAATCATTTAACAATTACTTTAAGAAACATGGTGAATCACACAATTACCATACACGTACTGTACCTCTAGTGATTACATTTTGCCAGACAAATTTTATCCGTAATTTTGTTAATTTTAATGGAGCTAATATGTGGAATTCTCTTGATCAAAATCTTAAAACTGCACCATCTGTTTTAAATTTTTAAATCAAGCTACAAAAAACATTTAATATCAAATTACGCTGCGTCTTAATAATTATACAGTATAAATAAAAAGAATGTTAAGTGAATAATTTGAAATGTGTAGCAACTTTTTTTTTTTTTTTTTTGTTTCCTTATTTTAAGAGAATCGTGTATAAATAGTTTAACTGTCTTTGTATTTTTTTTTTCTTTGTCTTGTAAGGGGTGGGTCGATCTTAAAACCTTATTTGGTTTATTTGACTCTCCCCCCACACAATACTTGTTTCAATGAACTATGTACAGTATATGTTTTATTTGATGATGTGTGGAAATAAATGAAATGAAATGAATGAACAGTATAGCAGAGATCCCAAGTTTGAAAACCAAAAATAGGGAGATTTTTTTCGTGAAGCGATCGCCTCCTGTAGCGACGCGCTGTGCAACATGAAATTATTACACAAAATGAAGAAAACAAACAATTTTCATCAATTTGTTTACTTTTATTTAACAATTTTACATTTGTTTACACATTGCAGTTGGCCTAAAATATAAATTTATAAATATTATTATTTATTTAGCATTTTGCTAGTAAAGCGTTCTTGACAGCAATCAACAAGGCTTTGCTTGGTTCATTGGCATATTAGAGGCTATGGTTGATTTATTACATCTCATCAAAGAACATAGAATTCTAGCAAGGTAACTGCAACTTGCAAGATTCACACGTTTGCTAAAAAAATTAAAAATATATATATATTTTAATTTAGTTAGTAAATCATACTACATGATTTAAGTCAGCAATATAAGTCTAGCCTACAATAACTGGTACATAATGCCATGAAAAAACATTAAATCCTGCCTCGCTAGGCTCCATTTTTTTGTGCGTAACTTGACCTAAGGCCGCAGAGTCACAACCACCACTACAGTCTACACACAGACGCCCACCCAACACAACACACATACATATCCTGCAGTGCAGATAGAGCCTAGGCCTAAGCCCTACATGTATTTCGGGATCGATATTAAAATAAACTTCAATTTTTCGGAAGACTGCTTAGTACCAAAACCTATTAACTATAATTTTTTTAGTATTGTTATTAAAGAACTGAAGCTTACTTGAAAGAAAAAGTATTTTTTATGCACCGATTAACTGATGAAGCCCAAGTGGTTGCCATGTTGTTTATCAAAACTGCTTCAGTTTTCTAATAGAATTTTTAGTACATTATTATACCATCACCTTATTAAAACCTATGGTGAATGTTTTTTTCACTTTTTTGGAACCAGCTTCCTAGTTAGATAACTTCCAACTCTTTTTGCAACTTTAAGTCCCAGCTTATTAAACACCTATTTGTTTTCCAGTCGCTATTCACTTGTTTTGCGCCTTTGATCTTTTATTTTTTGGAATTGGCACCATATATTATTATTATTAATATTGTTGTTGTTGTTGTTGTTGTTGTTGTTGTTGTTGTTGTTGTTATTATTATTATTGTTATTATCAGAAGGTTTTTTTTTTAAATTTCACAAAACCAAAAGTGATAAAAACAGGCATTTAAAAGTCTATAATAGATTTTAAGGCAACAATACCAAAAGTACATACAGCGGTTCAACAGCTCGAGGGTTATCTGACAATGAGAATCGCTATCAAAACTTACTATTTGTGATTTTTGCATGTTTTGTGCTATGTGTATTTACCTTTCTTGAACTCAGTCAAAATTTTAGGTGCTGTAAAAAGTACAGTACGGTAGGCCTATACCAGTAGTAATCATACATTTTGTCATAACAATTGTTCTCCAGGTTGATATCACGACAACAACTTTGTATCGGAGTCTCTTAGGACAGTTAATTTTTTTTTCTTTTGTAGTATTTTCAACAAGGTGATTTCAAAATAAATTATCAAAGGTGCAGAAAGTATACCATGAGATATTTGACTTTGTTGACTAAAGTTGAAATTGAACAAGCTACTTGTGGAATGAAAAAGATAGGTCTTAAGTTTCAGCTTAAATAAATCAAGGTGGATGAGTTTTTTATACTGTAGATCGTTTGTAATTTAATTGTCTGTTAAAACCTTATTTAACCTCTATTGTAGGATCAATTATTTATTTATTTATTAAACTTTCTGTATACTGGATGGCAAGCTCAGTGCAAACGCACTAATTTTTGTTGTGGTCCAGTTAAAAACATAAAAATACAAAATAGATTGGAAAATTAAACTAAAGGACTTAATTACAAAAAATAGAGGGAAGACCAATTATTTAAGAGCATTTCTAAAGTTATATAAATTAGAATTCTGGAAATCCCTAGAATATTACTAGGTACAGTAGTTGGTTCCAGTTAATGTATGCCCAATATTGAATTGTTGAATTATGTAGTGTGGTACACATGTGTATGTAGGTTCTAGAAACAATTGTTATAGCAGCAATGACACCTCCTTTGATTATATAATTGATCACGCAGATTATTAACTTGCATGTTTTCCTAATGGAATAACATTGATTTTTCCCGCTGGAGGTGTTGCTTTTCAATGTCTGCCTCATGATTTCATAATATTGCATCCTCGCGCAGGCTACAAGAAGTGACTGTTTCCTGCACATATGTGGCCCATATCTGAATGTATTCATTCAATCTGTATACATGCGTGAGAATCCTCGCAAAGCATCTTCACACAGGTTTATAAATCACTTTAATAGAGAAACATTTTCGAGTTCATAATCTAATAAAATATGTGAGTTGTAGTGACAGAGGACAGAAAGTAATTATCCTCAATAATTGGCAAAATTTCCGGTGAAAAAAAAATCAGGAAAACTGACATGAATGAAATTTGTATTCAATGGATGGAATTTTGAAACTTTTTAGTATTAAATCACTGCAAAAAATAATTGTTTTGATATAATTTAATTATTGATATTGTTGTAACTGGTAATCAAATTTTCAAAGTCAATGACTGTATTGATACTCCATGCCCTTCGTCTCATCTATTTTGTGTACACATTCCAAAAGGTTAATATAATGGAATCAGTGACAGTGCCAAGATTTGCCTGATATGGAGTGGGGATGGATTCGTAACAGTGACCAGTGGTGTCTAAAAGTGAAGCCTTTTTGTAGGTCTAGCAGGGTTAAGCTCCTTTGCACCCAGGAAAGCTAGGACTTTTTTTTTAGCATTTTAGGTATCCTGTTTCCTGTAATCCAATGTGTTTAGAATTTTCAGGATTTTTTTTTATAGATTTTACAGGCTGAGCTTTAAAGGAACAAAAGTATTCAGTGAGTACATGCATTGCAGGTGGTAGTTATCTTTGTCCACCTGGGGTCACCACCTGGGGTCACCTACTAATGTGTGCACTCATAGTAGACTGAATGCAGGTATAATTACAAACATTTGCAAACATAATATATCAATCATTTTATTTACCTTCAATCATGAATGTATTTATTATTCACATGCTAACACTGAAATCTTGACATACTAATCGATTTTAAAACTAGTCAGAATTTTATGGTACATGTCTTGGTTAAGTTCCCACTTCTTCCTCTCAAGTCAGGGGGCGGATTCAGAATTTTTCAAACAGGGAGACACAACAGTTTCAGAATAGGTAATTGAGTACCACATAACCTTGGTTTGCACTGAAATTTTTAAAATGTAGTGGCAAAACAGGGCACGTACCCCCGTTCCCCCCTACTAGATCCGCTTCTGCAAATTTAGAACGTTTTTATATGACTCAGTAATGTAGAGGACAATGATGTATTGAATTGGAATTTTGGCTAGCTTTTTGGTTTTGTCACACACAAAAAAAAATACATTTGCAATAAACAGTTTTAAGATGTTGTTATACCGCATTGAAGATTGCTAAAATATTTATTGTATGCTTGAAAACGTAAATTGTATACGCTTTCAAAGGTAAGGGTTGAAGTTGTGGTACTGTTATAAGCATAATGTGGCAGTAGCATACAGTCAATTTACTGCTTACAAGCTAACATGCCTGTCCCTAGGCTATATGCATTTTTTTCTTCCGTTGAACAAACTTTATTTTATTATAAAAGGAGCTTTACGTTTTTTTACCTGGAGATTATACTGCCTATGACTAGGTACATTATTGCTCATATGCCTGTACTACATTAATATATTTCAAAGCTGATCTCTGACTACAACAAATCATTTGGGAAGAAAAAGCTTTTTGCTATTAAACGTAATACAATGATGATATTTTTTGTATTTTCTATATTTAGTATAATAATAACTTTTACAGTAAAAGCTGTGATGTTGTTTGTGTAGGCCTTACCAATCAATTATTCAATAAATCAATTTTATACTGCTTATTTATGTACCCAAATTACAGTATTATCAATATCAACAGGGATATACAGTAGTTACTGTATGGTGGGCGGGGCCACCCAGACTTGAAGATTTCCACCCAGTATAAAACTAATTTCACTCACTCACCCTTCACTCACCTTTATTAACTCCCTCCTGCCCATTCTAAAAATCCACTCTTATCATTTAGAGTTCACCAATGTTATCACCCGCCCTCCCTTCAAATGTCTTCTACCCACCCTCAGTTTCTATAGCAACAACCCTGATCATAAACAGGTGTATAACATTAACTGGTTTATGCTGAATAATATACAGTATTTAGTTTAAAGTTCTTTTGAAAATGCCACCTGCCTGTGACTATAAAATGTTAAGTTGGTTGAATAGTCTGCGTCATCAGAATAACTGTTGGTTTCATTTCATTTTATTTGGTTCAAAGAACATTAAAACTGACAAACAAAAATAACACTTAATTGGCCGGAGAGGATTGCCAAAAAATTGAACTAAATCACTGTCTAGTGGCTCTATGATGAGCAAAAAATTTAAATACAAGAATTGCAGTATATAAAACTAAAGATTAATATAAAGTACTCCAGTATTTAAGTGTAGTGTAGCCTGGTCTGAATTACTATTGTACACAATAGTGTTGTGGCTTGATGTTAAGTACCATTTCCTTAATTCACTTTGATAGGATTAGGACTGAGCTTCTTCAAAGGAAAACCGGCCCATCATAAAAGTATGTTGTTTTTAGCATGTTTTTAAAATCATATTTATGGTACTGTATATAAAGCTAGTCAAACAGTCAATCCATAGAGCTCGTACCTCTGCCCTGTGTCTGAATACTAAACAATACTCAGGCCGTGTATGATGGGTGATTCCATTATTTTCACCCTATTGCTGCCGAACAAGAAAAGGCCATACTGTATGGTGAGCCATTTAATTATTTTATTTTATGCTCACGGTAAAAAAATCAAATTCCATGACTTATATTTCCTTTGACCTTTCCTTCCTAAAATTTAATCATCTCTTAATTCTTCAAATATCATGGATTTTCTTTTTTCTTTTTTTTTCTTTTTTCTTTTTTTTGTTTTCCAGTTACATCTGCTCACTTTGTTCTGTACATAGAGACTCTCGTATTTTGCGCAATATAAATGAATAACCTTTAACATTTATCATTCTATTAAATTTTATGAAGATTAGTTTTTACTTAATCGTGCAGACATGACAGCAGTAGATACATGCTTCATTCGGTAATTTTCAGTAGTATGCAATTTAATTAAATTTGAACTAGAAATGAAGAATTTCTTTAAGATGATGTAAATTATTATATGGGTTCCCACCGCATTAATAATCAGAGAAGGGTGGTAGAGTACTGTATATCAGTGACTGAGATGCTTGCCTTCTGACATCTGCTATTGATGCCAAATCCTTTATGTTTCAAATGTTTTATACTCATATATGTTCAACACCATTGGTTCACATGTAATGAGAATGACTGTATACTGTACTATTGATTTATAACACATATCTTTATTTCCGTCCTGAAGAATAGTGAGTCAGACACTGTTGAATTGAACAAAGAAAAAAAATACATATAATGCTTTGAGTCAGTGGTGTATCTAGGGGGTGCGCAGGGAGGGCACGCCCCTTCCAAAAATATACTCATACCCCCTCCCCGCTCCCCCCCACCCAGCCGCCACTCAAAAATAACTTTCAAGTAGTTAAAAATCACAAAAAATCACCTTATTTTGCGAAAGTGCCCCTCAACTGATCATCGAGTCCTCCACACTTCACCTTTGTGCCTCCAATCAGCACCCCCATTCCAAGACTTCTTAGATACACCACTGCTTTGAGTAAGACAGTGAATTATTGAAAGTATGTTTACTTTAAGGTCACTAATTACAGCCTACAAAATTAATAAGATAAGATGTACTTCATTGTCGTGAGCTAATAAATACATACAGTAAATAATACAGTAGGCCTACACAATTTCAAACATGACATTTGGTATTTTTTATGCCACGAACTACTTCAAAATGAAACTGACCTAACTAGAAGTTATCAAATTGTAAATTTGACCATTTAATTACAGAACTGTTGGTATATGTGCAAGACCATTTTTAGAGCTAGGCCTCATCTTTTGTTAATTTCTTCTGCAGTGTTCCCAAGCTAGCCCACCGCAGCATGTCCAACCCCTGTTGCCCTCTACTAAATGACAAGACACACCTGCCCGGGCCTGCAGGTCTGGAGTAGACCATTTAATTTATCCATTATGAGAAAGAATGCGATCTAACCGCCTAAAATAAACTTTTCCGGATATGTGCCAAAAATGACTAAACAAAAAAAAAAAGATTCTAAGAAAGATAAACCTTGGTTTTATCTTTATTTTCAATTATATAATGAGATGAGTGAAGATTAGAAAGATATTGTCAATCTTTTGCAGAAGACTACAACGAGAAAAACACTTCAACTACAGCACTTTACTATTTAATTATGATTAATATGATTGGTAGAAACATAAGTAAAACCCAGAAATATAGATTAGTTTCACTTTAAATTGTTAAAAATGGGAAGAAGACCCTTTTTGTAGCCATCAGCTTTTTTAGACCCAGTTGGTACAGTATGCTTGCGCAGTAACATTGAATATAATGATTATTAAAATTGGCAACAATAAAGGCAAGCAATGAAGAGAAGCCAATTTAGTTGTTTACTTAGCCTAATGGTAGTAAAAATACACATTGTATAGTACCACAATGTGTTGCATTAAAAGAGACACAGTTTAACCAATTTTGACTATTGTTATACTCCATTAAAATGTGGACACAATTGTAAATAAAAATATCTCAACCGTCTACAGTATAGGTACAATAGTATACTGTGCTGGAACCAATTTAAAAACTCATTATAAACAAGAATTGTTGACTACAAAATAGCAGGCAAGATTCTAAAAAATGTGATCCCTTTCACCCACTTTAACTAAAATTCATATTAAACCCATTTAAGTTTTTGAATCTTTGTTGACAATGTAAACTAGGGTTTCAATGTTGTTGACAATTTATGAACTAGTCACTGTGTTCAAAGGAAAGTCCACTTTAAAAGTATTGTATAGTGCACAATAGTACATGGATCAATATAGCTGGCTACGGAACACTGGTCTAGTGGCTATGTTGTGGTGTGTGGTACTTGTTTTTACAGAAACTACATTGCTTTTCAGTACCATGTTCTCTAGTATAAACCCATAATACCCTACTTTACATCCATTTCCATTCCATTGTTTCCTCTGGCAAAAACCCAGGGGTATGATTTTAATGATTAAAATGACTGTACAAAGAACATTAAATATTAGGCATGCATTGCAGTGTTGGATATTTCCATTTTGATTGGCCATTTCCTATAAAGTTTTTTTAATTTTTTTATAATGAATTGGGAATGCCCCGGATATAATAAAGCCCATCTCCCAAAATCAGTCAATTTTGTATTCAGTAGGGGAGGGCTCGTACCAAATATACTGATGGCAGGCCTGTGGTATACCGTGTCTATTTTTGTTGTGGTTTTTATAGAACCTCCTTAAAAATCTTGCTTACTTTTGTCCCATACAGTACTTTAATCGCCTTTACATTGTTCGTCAAAGCGTTATGATATCAAAGAAAGTTATTGTTAGGCCGACACAATTCAGGGGTGTTATCTCAGGATTTTATCTTTACTATGCTCTGTTGCTGCGCTTTTCCCTGTGAATTTACCTTGTTAACATTTTTACTGTATTGTAGTCAAGAATTTGTGTTTGAAAACTTTGCTTGTTATTTTAAAATCGATCAGTGAGTATGTCTTGCCCGTGGCTTCACCCCTGAAGCCTAGCTGTCGTAGATTCAAGCATGGCTGGGCTTGACATTAGCCAGGCACAGAGTGGGGTCAGTATTGGTGTGTAACTTTAGCTCACAATACACCAAAAACATGGTATCAAAATACACAGGTTTCTACTTTGTTTGATTTCATTAGATAATAAAGCTATAACCTAGGAGAAATATTTGAGTTTTTTGTTGAAATAACCCAGAAAATCAAAACATAGAAATTGTTTTTATTAGATCCAGTTACGCATTAGATCTTAGTATTTACTTTATTAAATAATAATATTAAATATCTTGTATTGTATTTTAATGTGTTTTTTCTTACAAAATGTTTGTTCTCTATTTCAGACTTTTATATTTACTGATGAGGAGGATAAGGAGTACAAACTTAAAGCAGGTGATTTGCACTTTTTTAAAACTTATTTTCATTCACTTTCGTTTTAATAATATCGACTGTTTTACTAAATTGAGTCCATAAAACTGCCGTTTAGTACAGTAATTCTGAGGAGATGGGAAATTGGCCTGCTGTAGTGGGTAATGAAATGGGATTAAGGAGATTTAGGAAGGGCAGCACGCAAGGGTCACTTGTATTTTGGGGAATATTTGGAAAAATGAAATGTTTCAGTGACTTGTTTTTACAAATTTCATTTCATTTATTTCGTCCAATTTTATAAACCTTATACAACAAAAACATAAAACAAAACACCCTTTACAATGACAGGATTAAACAAAAGCAAACTTAATTGCTTTACAAATTTTCTCCACCGCCAAGGGTGACATTTTTTTTTTATCCAAAAGGTATGATTATTTACAATAAAAGGCAAATTTGAATATAAACAATGGCAGGTACAAAGTTGTGGGTGGGGTAGGGGGGAAAGCCAGACCAGTGCCCCCAAAATTTTCCTCCCCTTAAATTTTTAAAGAAAAAATGGAGGAAAAAAAGAAAATTACATTCAAATTCTGAGAGTGCCATTTCCGGCCATCTACAGATAATAATAATAGAGCCATTGAATCATAAATATTTTTACCTTAGTCCAAACCATGGTGGAGTGGGGTTGTCTAGACCCTTAGAAAGTGCCTCACTGGGTCTTGTCTATTTATTTGGGATTCCTGGATCCCTCACTGGAAAGTGCAACACAATATACCAGGTTTGCCTAAAGTTCAGTTGGTAGAGCAGTCGGGATTGACATCAGTTTAGAAGATTATAAAAAAAAAAATTAGTAAAAAAAAGATAAAGAAACATATGCTGGTGAAGGTCGTTGAAGGGTGTAACCCGCTAATCAACTTGGGCATGTTAACTCATAAACTTTATGTAGTAATTTTCAGAAGTTAATTTCATGATTGATGAACAATCTTCTTCATCAATTCTTATAAATCAGATGGCTAATTATTCGGTGGCCCAGACATTTAAAAAAAAATAAAAAAAATAAAAAAATTTATCTTTCCTGATACGTTTAATGATCTCTCCTTTTAGCTATTAAGGGTTCAATTTTTTAAATAATTTTCACAAGAATACAAAAAAAACCAAAAAAAAAAAAACCAGAGTGTATGAACAATTTTATAAAAATAGAAAATGTATGTTTTCAAAATGACAAGAATCATCAGTGCATTCTTTCAGAGGAAGGAGGTCAGAGAAAAAGAAGTATTTTGTACTTTCTAAAAATGAAGATAAAATGGATGACAACTTTAGCAGTTATGCTACGGTAGCTCCTAGTAGATCACGTTATCATTATATGCATTGTGTATTAAGCAAGTGCCAGAACAGGTGTTAAGACTTGATTAGCTGTTTATGAATAAGAAAGCGTTGATAAATTTGGCAGGTGGGTGGGGTTAAGTCCCTCATAATCCATTCTTAGCCTCTGTACTCCATTGCCTTTCCAATATATTAATTGTAAAGTAGTCAACAAGTCGGTTGCAGCTAGTGCAAGATCAGTGGTGAGCACACCGGCACAATGTTGGTCATATCAACATAATATAAAAAGAAGCAGAGGTACATCATAGCTATAGCTCAAAGAACTCAGCCTAGCATTGGTATAAACACTCCAAAAGCAAATTATACAGTAGCACTGTATGCTGTAGCAGATTGTCTGATAATTATGCTACATATTTATATTATTCTGATGTAGCTGGTTGTAGTAGCAGTTTAAAATCCTAAATATCCCCATTATAGCATTGATATTTAAAGATATAGCACTTTAACTGATACTTGCTTTGCAATATGTTATGTAACTACTATATAACTGATACATGTATTTCTATCGTGGTGTGGTGGTTAGATGATATTAGGCTAGTATTAATTCTAAAGGTTGTAGGTTTGAATAAATAAATAAATAATAAATAAATAAATATCCATGTTTTTAAGCCTACTGATTGTTGGATAGGAATTAAATAATATACCAAAACCCCAATCTTTTAATTTTAGTTCTTATCTTATATTTGAAAAGAATGTATTCGTATCCTCAAATAATGTTATTCTGAAGCCTCTCGAATGTGTACAAACATACAACTATACACTGAATGATAAGCCTTGCTTTCAACTGCCTGCTAGGTGTTATATTTTGATCTTTACCTGGGGGTATACAATATTCAGTTACATAGGTACTGTTTGATAAACGATTCCATTGTTACTAAATTTGTGTGAATTATTTATATGGCAGTCTATTAAGAAAATTATATTACTTCCTGTTAAAGTGCAGAATATATTTAGTATGCGAGTTGCTATGTATTCCAAGAAAGTTTTCTGTAGATACCTCCAATATTCCTCTATGTTGGAATTAAACTATTCCATTCATTTATTGCATTATAGTGTATACACATACAAAGTCTGTAAATCAGAGAAACTGATGCAGAAATAAATCCTTTATTTTCCAATGAAAACTTTAAATGGTAATTTTGTAGTATTTTATCCCACATTGGAACTATTTTGCCTTCGGGAGGGGGTGGAGATTGTATAATTACAGTATAGTAATAATAAACCAATCTGGTGGTAAAATCAAGGAGAAGTAACAAATTATGCTAAGCCCAAAGCCCCGTACAGACTATCAAATTTTAATTAACAAAAAAATGTTTTTGTTTTTATTTATTTATTTTTATTTACTCTATTTTATTATTATTAATATTATTTATATATTTTTTTCATTTTAGATAAGATTTTAAACTTTAGTATAATATTATTTTAATTGCATTTGGTTTTTTGAAAATTTTATTTCACTACTATTATCTCTTTGTATTTTTAATGAATTTTATCTTTACTTTTAAATTTTGTTCTGTTGTATGGTCGAACCTCTCCTGCGTGAGAGTGTTCCTCTGCTTTAAAAGAGTGAGTCAATAAATTATATTATTATTATTATTATTATTGTTATTATTATTATTATTATTATTATTATTATTATTATTATTATTATTATTATTATTGTTATTATTATGTGACATGCCTATCAGTAAATATGGTCATGATGACATCACATTATGACCATATACATTTGCACATCATATATGGTTTATTATTATATATGGGCATACAACTTTTTTTTTTTCAAATTTGATAGTACAGTATAGGCAGAGCTTAATAGGGACTATAAATAATAGAATAAAAATGTTTAACATGCAGTAATATGTGGCATACGATAATGTAATGAGCCACGAGTAAACTGGAATGTGATTATGTGGGTGTTGTAATGGAGTATCCAGTGTGTCATAAGATACAGGTTGCAATTAGCCAGTGTGGGTAACCGTACCCATTCCCAGGAGATTTCAATCGCTCTAATCTCAGCATGACACGATTAATGCCAATGTGACATCATTAGATTATGTTCAAGCGCTCGTTTGCTGAACTAATGATACACTAGGTCGTAACAAATAATCTCTCACTGAGTTACAGACATGTACTACTACAAAAACGCATAAATTAATTAAAGCACTCCAGCCAATTTAGGAATCTATGCATAAAGTATATGCTATAGACTGTCAAGATAATGCCTATCTGAACTGAAATTATTGGATACCATTACAGGCAATTCAAATATTGTTTTTGTTTGGTTTTGTCGCCGCATGACTGACAGCTTGTGACTTTTTGTGATGCAATGCCAAACCTGACAAGACTCAGCAAGAGTGTTAAGACTTCTCGAAGAGGACACCCAATGTTGGTCTGAATTTAATCGATTCAACAGAGTTTCGGCCTTCCTCGATTTCTTGACCCTTCGATCTTTCCTGGCATAAAAGGCACTTTTTTATGCAGCTGCCTTGGTGTCAAGTAATAATAGTATGTGCTGCACTTGGTCGGTATGCCAACAACATACAACATCTTGAATATTTTTATGTTCATTCATGTTTTGATATTAAAATTATTGGAACTGTAGGTACCAAACATAAACTGTAATTTTTAAACATGTACAGTAATTTATAATATGTCTAGTATGTAATTACATCAGTGTGTATTATAATGTGTGTAACATTTCATTATAATGATTTTTTCTTTTAAATGATAAAAATTTTTAATATTTTTTTTTTCTGATTACAGGTGATCATCTTATTGTTAGTAATTGTTCCGCAAGGCATTCAAGGTGAATAGAGATTCAGTTTACAGAAGACATTATTTGGACACTAGAATTCCCTTTAGAATAACTAACTTTTGAGAACATTGGCCCATTATAAAACATATTCATTCATCTATGATTAATATAAACTTACATTCATTTCTAAATTTTCAGACTTCTCATATCTCCTCACTTGCAGTTTATATCAATTTTCAGATTTTTTAATTTACCTGGTTTTGAACCTCACTATCCCAAATCGTCAGATTGGTAAATGTCACTCATCACATCACCAGTATCAAATATTTAGGTTGTTAAACAGTACACATCCCAACCTCATACTGAATATGCCGATACTATAATGTACCAGATGATCAGGTTGATAAACTACTTCCATCCCTCACCTCTAAATACAGTACTTCTACCAGATAATTTCCCAACCCTTACAGGTATCGAAATGCACGCCATGATGTCAGGATTCAATATTTCGACATTAATTATGTCATCATCAGGAATGAAAAGTTATCCATATTTGCAAGCTTATATGCACAAGTACCAAAAGTGTTTGACCAATTATTCAAAACATTATCCCTAGTAGGTGACATAGTTATGAATAAACTGAAGATCAAAGCATTCTTACCCTACTGATCAAAGCTACTTACAAATACAAAAAAAGCTCCTTTGAAGCTTTCAGCCCATTGGGTGTAGCCTACGTATAGCAAACGCTTCTTCAAACAATAGTATAGACCAATTTTTCGAACTGTCAATAAGGTTAGTATTAGAAAATATTAAAACTAATTTATTACTTACATTCATTCATTCCTGATGATGACATAATTAATGTCGAAATATTAAATCCTGACACAGACGGCGTGTATTTCGATACTTGGAGTATGTATTATACTATCTTATCTAAGATTAATCAGTGGATCTTTCGATTTCTCTCTTAACATCTGAAGAAAAAAGAATAAAAAACAAGGCAATTATAGGAAAAATTAACATACACAAAAGAATATCATTCAATTAATCAAAGAGCAATGTAATGTAATATACAGCAGAAATAAATCGGACAGTTCACAAGCAAAGACAGAATTAAAAAACATCAAAATTCAGATATATAAAAATCACCAGACAAGGAACCGCATCAAAAACAAAAAAAATGAGACCAGAAGCAGCATTGGATAACCCTTTAAACCCATACAGGTACGGTATGTTTGTTTCCAAAGGGGTCCAGGAAAGAACTATACAGTATATTGAAATAATAAATAAATGGAAAACAAAAAATAAATAGTCCTATATAAAAAATAAATAAACCAACCAATAAAAACAGAAATAAATTCCCTTCTCTTATCCACTCTTGCACCACCAAATAAAATCTCTTTAACAAGTATAGCATGAAATAGTTTAGTTTATAAAAAAACTCTTGCACTTTATTATGCCAATGTAAACCTTCAGTTGTTCTTTAAAATTTTTGAGTCAGTTCACCTATAATTTTACTATACTTGATTTGTTAACAAGACTCGTTTGACCATGGAGGTTTTTTCCTCCATGGTTTTTGACACAAAACTATACTTTCCTGATTTTCGGAAGTCATGTAGATTGCAAAAACCTTCTGCTTTGAAAGCTATAAAGAATGAAAAAGAAGTTGTTGAATATAAATGTAAAGAACAGCTGTTGAAAATCGAAGCAATGGAATAGAATTTAAATCTATAGTGAAATGTTTTCCATGTGGGAAATACATTTTGAGAATTAGCTTGTCAGAGTACTGTACTCATCAAGCCAAGACATGTACCCGCATTTCGCTTCATCAACATTTTCATCATCATGTGTGTGGATTGTGGAATGGAGGTACCACGGTTTTCATAAAGAAACTATCAGTGAACAAGACATTCCTCTAAATATTTCTGTCTAGCAGAATGGATGACAGTACCATTAGGTTTACTAGACATTTTCTAAATGGAAGAAAAAAAATTGTTGCTATGTTGTAGAATTGATTTTTCTAAGACAGAAAAAAAGTTGTTTGGCGAAAAATTGGGGAACTGTGAACAAGATACAGATTTTTGAATAACTGGGGGAAAAGGAGCGTAACCGCCCATTTTTACACCTAAAATAAATTTTAACCTCTTAAATAGAATTATACTTTTAAATACAAAAGAGTAAAACTTTGGAATTAACTAAATTACCTCCTAACTTTAGAACACATGGCATTAGTTTGTTATTGAACTTTTATACCAAATGACATTATTATTACAGTAATTTGACAATTTCAGAAATATGTTCTTTTTTTTTTCAGGCAAGCTCTTTGCTGTAAAATGGCCGCCATGTATGATATGTATTTAGAATCTAACAAAAGGTATGTTTTTTATTATTAATAAAGATGTAGAACAACAACAAAAAAATTGTTTAATTTTAAAGTAATTAATTGTGGAATGCTCATACAAATTTAGATTTATAAATATCAAGATATAAACTTAACACAAAACATTTGAACACAAAGAAGCTGTTTCATCTTCAAGTGAGTAGTGTTAGGCAAAGCTTTTTATATACTTTGTTTTGCGAACCCACCACCCGTCTGCCCATCCATAATGATTTAAAATAAAAATTAAATTTTGTTTTTGGCCAATAAGTGCACCCGTCGCCATGAAGAAATGCAAATTTCAGAAAAAAATAAAAGCTTTTCTTTATATTTATTATTCCCACCTCTGCCTTGAAATCTCCAAAAATAAGATAAATATACTTCTTACTAATTAATATATAAACTAAAGCATTTAACCATCCACAATCACCAATAAAATTTTATTTTTATTTTATCCTCCATCTGGATGTTTTTGACAAAACCATTTGCTACATAAGAAAGCAAAATTTTATTTTTATTTTTTTCCGCCGATCTTTAAATCTCGCCTTAGTTATAATGATGTATGTAATTGTAGTGAAGAATTTATGTTTCTAAACTGAGGCATGATTTTCCCTTTGATTGAATGATAAAGTTGATAAAAAAAAACAAAAAAACTTCCAAGTTCATGTCTTAACATGCAGACACTGATTTCTACTGCTAGGCCCAATGAATAGTTCTTTGTTGCCCTAAAATGCTCCTATGGGAGGGCTACGATAAGATGATTTATAGGCCCAGATGGCATGATATCAGGCTTGTCCCAACAAGTCTACTGTATATGTCCAGCGTATGTTGTAAAGTGAGTTGAATCAAACCTAAGCCCTGACCCCCATGAGCAAGTGTTGACACCCAGATGTTTAGATAGCAATCAATTTGATAAATTGGTCTCTTGTGAGGTATTTTGTAAATGGACTTCATGGAGCAGAGCTGAATTTTTAACAAGTTCTTGTTTGTTGGATGTAAAATAATTGTATTTATTGCCTAATCTATCTAGGAAGTCAGATGGTGTTTGATTGAATTAAACTCACATTTATTTTTGAAATGGGTTTTTTCATGAACTTAAAATAACTTGCTTACAGTATATCTGCTTAGGCCTTGTTTGCATTTTGCTTTCTCATTTAATTCAATGTCGCATTTGGTATGATCTTTGGCACATATTTCTGCTGTTCTAGTAGGAAGTCTCTATTTGAATGTGTTCTCCACTCAACATTTTCAAGGAGAACCACTTCTCGCTTTGCTGATGCAGAATTCGACTTTGGCTGCTTTAATGATTTAAATAAATTCGAACTGTGGCAGATTTTTTTTTTTTTTGGGGGGTGGGGGTGTGGAATGGACTATAGTGTAATCTGGTTAAATTAAAGTTATTATCTTCTTATAATCATAAATCGCATGGTCATTGCCATTATAATAATAATAATAATAACTTTATTTATCCACGGATACTCATTTCAATCTTTTTACAAAGGTTGGTCTTCCAAGAGGCCGTGTACTTAAACTACTGATATGATAAAAGAAAGGGAAAACAAACATGGAAAAGTAAAAACCTACCAACTGTAAAAATTTGGAACTAAATACTACTTTTAAACAATTTCAAATTTGAAATAATAAAATCTGCGGTTTCAAAAACTGGTCAGGTTTTCACACAATATTTTTAAAACTCTTTAAATCTTTAGCATTTTTTGCTTCTTCTGATAATGAATTCCATAACTTTGATCCATGATAGGTGAAACTTTTCTTTTTGTATTCAGTTCGAGGTTTGCATAGATAAAGTTTGTCTTTAGATTTGGTATTATGTGGGTTTTCTTTAGAACTGAATCTGTTAATAAGATATTGTGGGCTTATATTATTCATAATCTTGTACATTGTAACAGCTTCGTTGTCATAATCATCATTATCATTGTCATCATCATCATCATCATCCATATAGTCATCATTTTATAATCATTATCATCATCATCATCATTAATATCATCATCATCATCATTAATATCATTGTCATGAATTCCTACTTGACGTATTTCCGAGCGGTAAAGAAATGACTAGGAATCCCTCTTTAACATATAAAATACAAACTTTTATTCTGTATAAACTCCAACAAGAATCCGGTCTCAAAACAACACAATAACATTCGCATGAACATGTGTTTCAAAAGACCAAACTCTCACCTTATATACATTAGCCCTATAACTCCAGAGCATTCTATATTGCCTAAGTTCCTCATTGGTCACATTACATCATAATTAACCAATAGGCAAATTGCTTTTAGTACTTCAACATCTAGAACCTTCCACATGGTCTCTTATGTTCCTATAATTACCATTGTGGTTTACACTGTTTGTTTGGTTAAATAAATACAATTCATCACTGAAAAATTGTATCTTTTGGGATTAAGGGCCTGTTTCTACTGGAAAGAGATAATTGATTAAAAATTGCTTTTTCGGAAAATCGCTTTTATTATCGCAGTAGAAACGGGACCAGTTTGAAAAAAGCGATTAAAAAAATCGATTAAAAACATGCAAGGGATCGCGTGTTTGAATGGCAAATAACCTTTTTTGGCTGTGCACCTTTTAGCTGCAACACAAAAAAGCGATTATCAGGTGAAATGTGACCTTCAGGTCAATCACTGCAAAGACTAAAGCGTATTAGGCGCGAACTTTCAAAAAAATTTGTCCTCCTGTTCATGCCTATGCCCTCGTTTGGTCGCTTGTTTATTGTGCCAACGAGCACAGCCGAAAACATTTGCCTTTTCGCCCCACACAGTATCTTACTCCTCGTCATCATGACAGAAATGAGAAAGATACTATCCTATACAGTTAGGAAAACAACGTGTTGTATAAACAAAATGGTGACGTAATTTCCGTCACAAAAACCGATTTTCAAAAAATAAAAAATGCAGTTGCAACGTGAGCAGGCTGTCTAGTACTCATTAAAAAAGCGGTTTTAAAAAATCGATTATTTTGTGTTATCAGTAGAAACACGCCCTAAAAAAGTAAACTAAAATGCCACAATGATGATGGTGATTGAGACATTAGATTATTTATTGAAATATAAGTATAAGGAAAGCATTTCTGACTTTAAAGGACATTTCAGTCTGTAAACATCCACATCACCATTATCAATCATTGTTGTAGTCCTTGACAAAAATTTAGGCTCTGACAGTCTTGTAGCCAATGAGAACACTTCATCCTTTGTCCACTTCGTTAATTTAAGTTTATTGGTCACATTACCTACCTTCCTGTTTTTCTAATCAAAGGGCATATATGGAATGTGCATTAATACACTATTGTAAATAACTAATTTTACAATATTGATATTATTTTATGATTATTGATACTCAATTACCAGTTACAAAATGCCAAACACAGCTAACATAAATTTTAATTACACTGAGGTGAAAAATGAGATTAGCCCTGCCGAGTGGCAGGGCTCTCACAGGGGATTATTCATTTTACATCCAACTTGGAATGCCTGCTGACAAGTTAACCTCAATTTGAAAAATAAATCAAGAGAGTTATGAGTTTTAAAATTGCTCTTGTTCTCATTTCGAAACTGTTACTTACTTTTCTGTGTACGGGAGCATGCGCGTGCTTTAAGATCAGGACCTCTGGGAACTAGATTAAACCGCTTTATTTTTCTAAATAGTTTCATTTATTTCATGATAAATTTGCTGATGTTTGTTATATACTGGCTGTGGTGAAATGTCAGTGCAAGTCGGTCATGCATTTATTTGAGTTTATTTGAGGTCTCCTCGTTTTTTAAGCCACCAACCTAGAATTTCTTGTAATAAAGTTTATCAAACAATTATGGTATTTAAATTTGGTATGAAGATTGTTCTTTATAAATAGCAATAGTAATTATATAATGACAGATTAATAGGGGTTGAATCTAAAATCTGTGGCCTTCTTGCAGGTGTTTTCATCATACGAAAGAATTGTGCTGTATATCTAGAACACCTTTAACCATTCTTTAAAATGATTGTCCTGAATTAAATTTGTCTGTCAGATCTTCTGTTAATATGAAAAATATTTAAAAAGCCTATGAAAAATGTCTCGATTTACAAAATTTTTAAAAATTCGAAACACCAACATAATTTTGGAATAAGTACAAAAATCATGGTGACCAATTACAACCATTCTAGTGTGTGCATTGGCTATATTTGTATTAGGAAGAAAGAAAAACCTAGATGAGAAATATATTTTTTTAAATATATTAAAATATTATTTTTATTTATTTTGATATTGTTGAATATTGTCTTAATGTTTTTAAGATGGTTCTGCCATGTTGATGATGACAACTACCTAAATGTCAATCAGTTGGTGAAACTCCTAAACAATTATAAGCATACAGATGATGTGTACTTGGGCAGGACAAGTCTCAGCCACCCAATAGAAGCCACCGATAGAAATAGTCCAGATTTGGTAAGTAACTTCTTTTTTTATCAACATTTTTATCTTTGATAATTTTAATTGCAATAATTTGATGAAATATAAAAGTTTAATAGGGTTTGAACCTGTTTTTGAATGTGTGATTAGGATAGACTTTTAAAACTTATTTTGCATTTTTTGTGGCATTAATTCCTGCAAAAAAATGTTGCACTATGTTTTATATTATTTGACAACATTTATTTAAAGCATTTCAGTTTACTTGTAATTTTATTGTACTGTAGTTAATTATTTATCTATAACATGGATTGTTGTGATAGAGTTACTTTTAAAACTTGGCTCTGCTCTTAGAGCCTTCTTCGCAATAGGTTGTTGAATAAATCACTAGTATAGCAACTCCAACTCAGCAAACGAAAGAAAAATAGAATGTTTGATGCTATATTTACTTATAGTAATCCAACATTTTGAAGATACTAAGCCATGGATGTTGATGAATCTAAAGCATTTTAAGAGTTATGAGACTTAAGCCAAAGGCTTTGAGACACTAATCCACTTTAATCCCAAATTTCAGACATACTTATCTAAAGTTTTAAAGACATTAGTCCATAGACACATTAATCCAGAGACTTGGAAATATAAGCAGAAGCTTTGTATAAAACTGAATTATGTTGAATGACAGTAAAGTGTACTTCAAATATATAATAAACTGAAAAAATAATTATTTATTTTCTGACTTAAACCAAAGGCTTGGAGGCACTAATCCACTGTAATCCCAAATTTTAGACATACTTATCCAAAGTTTTAAAGATATTAATAGTCCATAGACACATTAATCCAGAGATTTGGAAATATAAACAGAAACTTTGAATCAAACTGAATTATGTTGAATGACAATGAAATATAATTTAAATATATAATAAACTAAGAAATAATTATTAGTTTGAGACTTAATCCTAAGGTTTTGAGACACTAATCCACTTTAATCCAAAACTTTAGACATATATCCAAAGCTTTAAAGACATAGTCCAAATACACATTAATCCATAGTTTTGGAAACATTAACAGAAGCTTTGAATGCTGTGTATACAGTAGTCTAAAACTTAATGTATGTTGCATGACAATGAAATGTACTTCAAATAAACAAATGAACTCAAACACAATTATTATTAAATTATAAATAGTATTACTCAGTGCAACATATACACAGTATAATACATTGTCCTACAAAAAATTGAATATTGTTGTGTAATTCCTTATGTATGTTTGCTTTGTAAATATTTTCATTTCATTTTACGTATATGGATTTGCGTCAGCGTCATTGTGCCACGTCCTCTGGAACATAATTATTTTACATTAACATTCATTCATATACTAAATTCATTGTACAGGACTTGAGATTAAATATTTGTATCTTCTGCCTGAATAATAATTAGATTATATTTGTATAGCAACCATCTTGTGTCTTATGCATGAAACTAGTTGATGTTTTAATTACATACATAATACATAGCTCTTATAATAACAAGTAAGTGCACTCCACGAGTTTTACACATTATTTACAATAAAAATACTTGTTTTTAAAAGAGCGTGTTCTAGATGTTGCCACGGTTGTGTAATAATTTTGTGCTAACTTTAGTTTCTGAGGTCTTTGTATCAAAGTTGAAATGTACTTGTTTAAAATAGCAAGATGGCACCCTACTAAATAAGTACACCAAATCGAAAAGTGCATAAATCTGAGCCTATCTGTTGCCAAATCAAGTTAATGTGGATGAACTTAAATTGCTCGCAGCGCCATATTTGGTGGTACACTATACTACAAATGAATAAAATATACAAGGTGTATACTTCTATGTAAACTGGTTTTAATGATAGTAACTCATTCAGAACAAAACAACATCGAACCATGAAGGCATTCACTACACCACATGTGCAGTTTGTCGCTACGTCGATCTGACGTCATGCCTATGGGCGACCTCAGGGGCCTCACAAAATCGAAGAGTGTGCTATCTTGTTATAAGATCTTTGCTTTAAGAATCATGTGTATACTGCTTGAATGATTGTTGATTCCCACCTAATAACTGCCCTCTTAAACCAGTCACTCAATGTGGCCAATGATTGTCGGTTGACACGATTCTACTGAGAATGCAACGCCATGCCACATGCGCAGATCATTTTTAATGGTGATCCGTTCAGACTGCCACCGACAACCAGTAGACGGTGTCTCGTCGTCTAGCGTTTACAGGGAACGGAGTTGGATCGATGGCTAACGGTCGCATGACCGTCGTTCAGTGCATTGAGTGTCTGGCTTTTGTACGCTAATCACAATTTACCGTACGTGTACGAATTGTTGGGATACAATACATTTATTTTCATAGTAGGCCTATGTACATTATGCACGAAAACTGTCATAAATATTTAATAACTTAGTGTGTGAGAATGGCAGGTATATATTCGAGAAGTAACACTGGATCATCATCAAATTCTCTTGCATCCTACAAGTGCACAGGCAGGCCTGGAAAAAATATTTTTGTGCCTCCGACCATAAAAATTATTTTGATCAACAAATTCCTCCAGGAATAAATGTTGTCTTTACACTATTAAAGCTAAACAGTAGTACTTTGTACAGTAGTTTGGGGCAAGCCAAAATATTAAGTTTAATTTATGCATTAAATTGTGATGCCAGCCACGCGGTTGCACACTGTTCCCAACCATGTGCATGCCTCAACGAATGCACACTATCTTTTGCCATGACATCTCATTCATGCCGTGCCAATTGCCCTAACCACCTTTTCTTTAGCTCTTTTTTTTAAATTTTTAATTATTTCTTTGTATTCTATACTTCAGAAAAAAGTTAAATTTTGGTTTGCAACTGGAGGTGCAGGATTTTGTCTTAGCAAGGCTCTAGCATTGAAGATGAAAACATATGCTGGGTAAGTATTGAAAAAAACCCATTTTTCTATAGACTTGTGTAATATCTTAAATGTAGAGGGGGTAGTTTTTTTGTGAATATGGACTAGTTGGTCATTTTTAATATGGAGGCATAGGGCCAGTTGCTATGGCAAATTCAGCTAACTGCTGGTAATTTATAGCTGTTCCTATAGTTAGCTGCATATGCCAGCGAGAGGACTTTCCTCATTTTCAGACTCATAATAAATTTTGAAAATAATATATAATTATAAGATAAATATAATATACATCTATTATATAATGTAATTTGTTCAATTTTATTCTTTGGGAATTCATGGTATGTCTTTATAAAAAATGAGTTTACTCACTTATTTTAGGTTATATATTAAACCATAACTATATTATGAACAACTACAAACAATTGATTTTGTCAAAGCCTGGTAGGTTAATACTGCATTGAATATAGTACTTGAATTGAAAACAGGCCTAATATATTATTGTGATAGCCTATCTGCACCAGGTAAAGTTAGACTAGACAGTGACTGCTAGTAATTTTCTCAGTAAACATCTTAAATGTGCTTAATTTAGACATTCTGTCCTGCATTTGTATCATTTAAAATCTGTGTATTTTCTTTATTTCAGAGGAGGAACATTTAAAAGTGTGTGCAATAGAATTCGTTTGCCTGATGATGTCACCGTTGGCTTTATATCAGGTTTGTACTGCTGTAAATATGCAGTTCTAATAAACTGAATTTTTACCCTTCGAGGTGATGGTTCATATTTCGAGCAGGTTAACTGCCTTCAGTATGCATGACTGATCTATGCTTTGCAGGTCAAATTTCCCTGTATGCTCCTTTCTCGTGATGATCGTACTGTATTATATTCAACCATCATCATCATCATCCTAAATTCTTGATAATCATTATCACAGTATTGGCAACCCCCCATTTTTTACTTATTTCTTACACACATATTTCTTAGCAATTCTTTAAAAATTGCATTACCTTCTGTACTTTTACTTAAACTGTTGTTTTCTCATAAAAGACACTGTCATTGTCATTTAGCAGATATGAAATTCTCTCAGTTGGGGTTCCAGAAGATGGCAAAGGGTCCCCTTCCCTGCTCCCCATGCTCAGCAGCAACCAAAAAAATCTCTTAACCAAGTGTTAATTCCTTTTTATTAAGAGATTAAAAATGCTAGTGTAGCCCCATAGGACCCCACAATAGGTGGAGGACTAACCTTCTCCCCTTCCATCATTTGGCGTTACCTGGCAAAATATATCCTTGACCAATTTCTGGTTCTGAACTGGCCCCATGAGTAAACAAAGTAGGCCTACCACACTGCAAACATGGTGCAACTTTTTTGTTTTACTTAATTTTGGAGAGTGTGCTATGTGTGCCTGTTTGATATTTACAGAGGTTTATGTTTTTCTTCAAGTTTACTGTAAAAATGGGCAATATGAGAGCAGGTTTCTCAGTCGGCTAATCTGGCGGTAGCCACTGTGTGTGTGCTGAACCGTGTAGATCTCTAGGTCCCCGGTTCAATTCCCATCGCTGCCTCTCCTTGTGTTTCAGCTAGAGGGCTGAAGTGCAATTTACAATAGTGCACCGTCTTTTGGGTGAGACATTTAAGCCGTTGGTCCAGTGTGCATTATGGCTCATGGTCTACACATCTTAACCCTCTGGATACCGGATTCTTTTGTAGTGCAAACCCTTGAATACCGGATTCTTTTGCAGAGTAACTAGGTTTTTTGCATTTTTTGAGTGTACGTCGTTCTGGTGGATTTTTGGGATCTTTCTGTAAATTATACAGAAAAATGTTTCAAAAACAAAGAAAGCTTATAGAATAAGCTTTCATTTGATGTATAATTTATATTTTTAGGATTTTTTTTTCATAATATAATATAATATATATAATGTAATTATAATAGAAATGACAGAAAAATGCTACATATAAATCGTCAGCAAAAACCAAAAAAAAAAAAAATTATAGCCAAAAAAAAATTAAAACAAATATAAAACATTCCTATTCCACATGGTTATATAATTTGTTTACCCAACCATCCATAACTATAAGCAAGATCTTTTCATTCAAAAGCATTTCTAGGCCTAGGCTCATCTTCATCAAGAACATCTCCGCCGTCAGAACTGCTTGAAGCCGCACTGTCATCATCGCTATCAGGCACGTCTAAGTCTCGCACATCTAAAAACTCACTTTCATCGCTGTCTGAATCAAAAAATCAGGTCAATCGCTTCCTCAGCGGTGTACACATCTTGTGCGGCCATTTCGAAAAATTTTCGAAATTAATAACGAATTCAAATTGATATTTCTAAAAACATTTTTATATAAGCGCATGTGAGTTCTTCACAGATTTTGAAAGAAAAAAGCTTCACTCATGCGTGTTCAAAATTTCTGACATATTAGATCTAAAATAAAAACAGAAGAACGATTTGAAAACCACCTATTTTTTAGTCACTAAATTTCGATTGCAGTCGAAAATTGGAATTCTCGGTTTGAGGTCAATTTCGACAGTCGAAGACGGTATCTAGCGGGTTAAATCACAGTACACTCTTTGGAAAAAAGTAGGGATTGTCTCCCAGTGTACTGCCTGGGCCCAATCACCACAAGAAGGACCCCACTGGAAATAAGTCTTCTTCAGACTTTCCTGGGTTATCCTAAAGTGTTTACACCGAAAAAAAATCCATCCAATATATCTACATTGATATATGTAATTCTACAATATTACAGTTAAACAGTTGCTCATTCATACCTCACACGCATTTATTGTATGACAACAACAAGGTTTTGCATTTATCATTCACAAACTGCAATTATATTTTTAAAAAACCTTGTTTTGTTATCTAATGAAAAGTCCAAGGTAAGAGGAGCAAATACCAAAATTGGTTTCCATTATAATTGATGAGTACCTTTGCTTGTTACAGTAGATGGGAAAAAAATAGAAATAACAATTCTAGAAAAAAATCAATACTCTGTTAATAATTATTTGTTTAAAATGTCCATATTCATATCACCCTGTTAAAAATCAACAATTTATTATCTGGAAACTCTCCACAAAGAAATTATACTAAAAATTACAAAGATCACAAATCAATGACCTCAATTGGTAATCTATCCCATGTTCTAGAAAATAACATATACACAGAGTGAAGAAATGTGTTTAAAACAAAGGTTTCTTTTTTCTGTTGGTTGATCTGGAATGTTCAGCATGGCATTCCATCATATAAACTATTCACACCACAAACCATTTTTTTTTCATTCATTAAAATTCATACCAAGAAAACCTGCATATTGAGATGATTGAGATGATTATTTATAACAATTTCCAGTATAGCTCAAATCAGTTAAACTGTTTATTGTTATTTGAATCATGAAATTTAATCCTATAAACCTCTGTACGCAATATTAAATTTGATGTGACAAATTTGTGTGATGTGCCCATATATGGGCATGGTGATGTCATATTACACCCAAATATGGGCAAATCACAATTTAGGCCAAATAAAAAAAATAACTAGTTTCTCGTCCCCTCGCACATCCATTTTCTCTGCCTCACCAATTTTTTTTAATTTCATTTTTACGAAATGCAAGAAAATCTGGCTAACTCGCATCAGTAAAATTCCTCTCTCGATCGTTTGCTGTTACCAGGGGTGCATCCAGGATTTTTTCTGGGTGGGTCGTGATCATGATTTTTTGGACCTTTTCAGTGGAAGACAGGAAAATTGATTACAGCGCCACCAGCTTGAAGCGGATGGCAGTCTCAGTTTCAGAATTTGCTGGAATTGTGATAGATTACGTCACGCAATTGGCAAGGTCTTATTGCTGGTACCTGATCAATGTTTATTCATTTATGTCACTGTGAAAAGGCCCTAGAAAAAAATATCTTTGGAAATAATGTGGACCTTTGAAAATGTTGAGAATGTCGTACGACCTTCCCGACCCCCCACCTCCTTGCATACACCCATGGTTACACAATACATGGTACAAATCATGCCTAGTGCTTTTTTTATTTTGCTTTCAATGCATCTATTTGGTAAAGTAAAAAAGTAGTAGCTGTTTCTCATCAACCACCTTTTTTTTCACAATTTAACTACTTATTTTTTTTACTTGGCCTTATATATATATTTATATATACTTATATATATATTTATATATATCAGTATCTTATTATTCTTTCAAACATGCACCTTAAAATATATCAGTATTTTGTTATTGTTTTTTTTTAATTGTTTTTTACATGCTTTAATATGTTATCTGATATTCTATAGAATATTATATTTTGTTTTGTTCCTATGTATTTTATTTTTGTTAATACATTAACTTTCGATGTCAGGAAATGCACTGTTATAAATCTTATCTTCTTATTCTTTCAAACATGCACCTTAAAATATATCAGTAAAAACATTTATTTTTGTTATTGTTTTTTTTATTGTTTTTTACATGCTTTAATATATTATCTGATATTCTATAGAATATTATATTTTGTTTTGTTCCTATGTATTTTTGTTAATACATTAACTTTCGATGTCAGGAATTGCACTGTTATAAAGCGCATTATAGCCGCTGCGTTTCCTTGTTAATTGGATCTGAAAGCCATTTCATAATTTTTTTTTGCTAGTGAATTATAAAGTCATGAGGTGAATAGATACCAGGAAGTTCAATCCTACAATACTAATATACTGTGTAATGTGTTTTAAATTAATGTTGACATATACATTCAATCATTCAGAACGGGAAATAGATGAGGCAATAAATCAGTTGATTTAACCTTCTCAGTATGAAATCTTCATTTTAATATAAACAAAAAGAAAAATTTAAAACAATTTATAAAGTGTAAACAATTAAATATTTACAATACTAAAATATTTATGAGGGACAATGCCGTAGCCAGTTATTGGGACAGTTAGGACAGTCCCACCCAATTTTTCCAGTGGGTCCATAAAGAATGGGTCCACATTTTTAAAAATGGGTCAAAATTATGCAGTTTTATGCGTAAATGAGTCCACTTTTGAAAAATGGGTCTATATTTCTCATATTCAGCCCAACATGGGTAACCTTTAAGAAAATAGGTCCAGATTTTTCTTCTTTTTTTTTAAATTTTCTTTATTTAGAATAGGTCAACATTTAAGAAAATGGGTCCACATTATTTGAATTTACGCATAAAGTGGGTCCACCCTGATATTTTGCCCGGCACTGTTTGAAAATCCTGGCTACGGCATTGCTTAGGGAGTAGAGTTGTTTTTGGTTACGAAAAAAAAAAATCATGTGACTGTGACAGGAATTTAACCCAGTTGGGATTGGAAGGAAGGCAAACATCATAACCAACCAAGTGTGGTTACACTCGAAGATAAAACCATGCTTTATAATTTATGATCTCTAAGGTGAAGTGGACTTCCGTAATATTCTTTCTAAATTCTTGGCATAATGTAGGCCTTTTTATTGGCTGTAACTCAGCTGTATAAAATCAATTCTCGTATATCAAATTGGAATTTGTTAAATTAATTGGTCATTGTAAATGACTAGTAAATTAAAAATTACTTTTTGAAGGGTTTTTCTCAAGAAAGATACTAGTATTTAAGCAAGTGTTGATTTGCTAGTCCTGGTTATAAAATCTCTGCTATTGCCCTTTTTAACGTCTCTTAGACCTGATGTTATACCTGATGTTAAAATAGAAAGAACTTGTACGCTATTAGGACCCCAAAAATTTGTTACAAGTTTATTAACTTAGAGTAATAATATCTTAAAAACAATTGCTTTTAAACTCCTATGAATCGGTTTAAGTAACTGTACATAGCTTGCTTCACTTGTTATATATTATTGTGAAAGATGAACCAAGAAGATATGAAATGCGAAATTAAAGGGAAACAATTTGAGATCTGACAGAACTACTGACTCATGAATTTCCTTTATAAGGGCAACTTTTATATCAATTCAGTATTTTATTTGCTTTATAAGCTATTGAGTGTTGTTGTTTCAACATTTTTTTTCGATCGATATCCTCCATCTGTTATTGTTGTTTTGTCCAGTTTTCTTGGAATGGCTCCACTTTAATACAACAATGCAATTCAACCAATGTTAGTGATCATTGTATTTCTCTTGAATTCATACTGTGCCCCGTACTAGGTGGTGCCAAATCCAACAACAATAAAGAAAAAAAAAATCCCCTTTTCGTCACCAAAACTCATAAGGGAACATGGCAAAAGGAAATAATATGTAAAGAGATTATTAGAGCATGAAATAATGTGATTTTTAGTTTCATTGTAAGCTGTAAATTAAATTTAGTGTGTTTTTTTGTACATGGAATAAAGTCGAATTTGCCATACAACGCGGTCATTGCCCGGCTTAAGACATCCATTTTTTTTTTATCATGAACAGTTTTTAGTGTCCACATAATCGATTCCTAAATATTTTGTAGTGGAGCATATTATTCGAGCAGCATAAATCAGTTTTTGAATTGATGACTCTTGCCTATTTCAAGAATTTTCTTATGTTAATTCTTGGTCGGTTATGTGCATTCTCTTTTCACAGAATACCTGACCCTTGAAAGACTCAGTTTTATTTGTCACGTAGCACAACAGTGTTTATATAACATAACCCAGTTATTGATTAATAATGCATAATTTGGCTAAACTTAAGTAAACAAGTCCTGGGTTCTTTTCGAAAAAGAACCCAGGGTTCTTTTCGAAAATTGAAGTCCTGGGTTCTTTTCGAAAATTGAAAGAAGTAGGCAAGAGTCATCAATTTAAAAATGGATTCGTACTGCTCCCCTACAGAATATTTAGGAATCGATTATGTGGATTCTAAAAACTGTTCATGATGACATAACACCGTCTACTGGTTTTCGGTGGCAGTCTGAATGGATAACGTCATTAAAAATTATCCCTTTTGCACGCACGACATGGCGTTGCCTTTGACATAGAATCGCGCCGGCCAACGACCATCTGGCGCAGTCCGAGTTCCCTACTTTAGATACAGGGCATTCATGCATCGCATTTGTCTTTAGTGTTTTGATTCTAATACTGAAAATTTTCTTGTAAATGTCGGAACTATGAGAATGTTCAACAACTTCATTTTATTTTATCGCATATATGGTATCAGTTTTTTTTTAAATAATTTTGTTTTTCAGAGGTGCTATTAAATACAAAATTAACTCAAGTCAAGTTGTTCAACTCACACCTGCAATCACTATGGAACATCCCACCTGAAAAACTGTCACAGCAGGTAAGGTACACCTGTTGAACCGATGATATGCAAATGAGTATTTGATAGTAATATTATCAATACTGTACATGATAATGATGGTGATGATAGTGATGTGTCATATTTGCGAATACATTAGAATGATGATGGATAATACTTGATAATAGTGATGATGATGTTATAATGCTGATAATCATATTTGCGAACACATTAGAATGATGGCGGATGGAGACACTTTTTTCCCTGATATGAAACACATAAAAGCTTTTTTTTCCCATTATTATTTGTTATATTGTCATTTCAGTATTTATATATCTCCTATTCCGTCAGGTTACAAAGTGTTTTGTTGTCGACCCTGGTCATGGGGTCCACATGTTTAAGTGTTGCTGCCATATTGGCGCAGTATCCGGCAACCCCACCAGGTACCCATTTATACTCCTAGGGGGTGAGAAGCAATGCAGATAAAGTGCCTTGTTCAAGTACACAAGTGAAATGCACAGCGATTGATTGAAAACCCGACCTCGAGGTTAGGAAACCAAACCGTTCTTACTACGCCAAACCGCTTAATAAGCAAAACTTGATTATTATTTTATTTGTCATACTTCAAGAAATGCAGTTTTTCACTGTGGATAAAAATTTTTTTCAGTTTATAAGGTACCATTTGTTATAATCGGGGATGTTATTATCATCTAGATGTGTATAAGAGACAGATTGAGTGTTGTTGTTTCAACATTTTTTTTCGATCGATATCCTCCATCTGTTATTGTTGTTTTGTCCAGTTTTCTTGGAATGGCTCCACTTTAATACAACAATGCAATTCAACCAATGTTAGTGATCATTGTATTTCTCTTGAATTCATACTGTGCCCCGTACTAGGTGGTGCCAAATCCAACAACAATAAAGAAAAAAAAAATCCCCTTTTCGTCACCAAAACTCATAAGGGAACATGGCAAAAGGAAATAATATGTAAAGAGATTATTAGAGCATGAAATAATGTGATTTTTAGTTTCATTGTAAGCTGTAAATTAAATTTAGTGTGTTTTTTTGTACATGGAATAAAGTCGAATTTGCCATACAACGCGGTCATTGCCCGGCTTAAGACATCCATTTTTTTTTTATCATGAACAGTTTTTAGTGTCCACATAATCGATTCCTAAATATTTTGTAGTGGAGCATATTATTCGAGCAGCATAAATCAGTTTTTGAATTGATGACTCTTGCCTATTTCAAGAATTTTCTTATGTTAATTCTTGGTCGGT